>NW_027267169.1:0-26956 GCF_963676685.1 Mytilus edulis
AATTGGAGTCAGCAAAAAGATAAAATGTCAATTACTATATCAAATAGAATCAACTTATTACAAAAGATAAGAAAATATTTACCTATGCATATACGTATTATCTATTTTAATACTTATATTCTGCCATTATTTGATTATTGTTGCAATATATGGGGAAGTTGTTGTGAGAGTGGAATAGATAAACTTAATAAAGTATTAAAGAAATCTGCTAGGGTTATAGTAGAAGCTGACATAATGACATCATCCAGTTTATTGTTTAATAGTTTACACTGGTTAAATGTGGAAAAACGAATTCAATACCAAAAGGCAATACTTGTATTTAAATCAATTAATGTTATGGTTCCTAACTATTTAGAAGAAAATTTTCATTTTACTGATAATCAAAACTATAACTTTCGTTCAGCTGATAAAAAACTATTAAATCTTCAAAACCAAAAACAATTTTTTTTAAAGAAAACATTTACATATTCAGGTTCTCAAATATGGAACAGTTTACCAAATGAAATCAAAATGAGTGATACACTTGTATCTTTTAAAACAAAATGTTACAAATTTTTCATCAATTGTGCAAATTAATATGCCTTTTCATTATTATTTCCATTATAATTGTATATTGTGTATAATATAACTTTTTAATACTGTGTGTACTTATAACTATGTTATTATTACTTTGAGGACTCTCAGGAAGGTTAGTTTTAACTAATGGGATCATCCTCTTGAAATAAAGATTATTTATTTATTTATTTATTTTTATTTATTAGTTTTCACTGTTGCTCCTATAAGATGAGCGTTTGAAATCCATCAGAAATGTGTATGTTTAATAATTCTCTAGCTTGATTTCTGCATATCATTACCAGAGTTACAAATAGTATTGTTTGTAGCAAATCATATATTACATCTGAGTCTATTACCTTAACAATTAAAATACATTAATACAAGTTTGTCTAAATACTCGAGTTACGGTCATCTTTCAAAGTTACGACCATCTTGTGTCGGTTACGACCATCATCCAAAATACTATAGTTGAAGTTACGACCATCACACATTTAAAGTTACGACCATCATGCTTGAATTTTTGAATGACTATTTTACGATAATTTGAATGTTTTAATGCATCAAATTTGGTTTTAATATCACCGGACTGCCGAATAGTATGTACGAGACAAGCGGTTTGGTTCAAATGAACCTTTTAGTGCACGAAAATCGGAAAAGAAAAACTTATCCCTAGAGTTGTCTCCCATCTCCGGATGGTCGTAACTTTTAGTTACGACCATCCGCTTACCACCAGTGATAAGTCTGTAACTCCACTGTATTGATGTATTTCCTAAATCAGTCTATCAATCTGTATAGTTATATTATTGCCATTACCATACTAAAGGTGAACTGTTTTATTTTGAATTGCTATAAAAATGTCAAAACTAAGCTTTTATAGAGTTTTTCTTTCGAAAAGTATTCTATATTTATAAGAATCACACACTATGTGAATAAAAACATTTCATATTCAGTAAAATATTTGAAATTGCAATGTGTTTGTAAGAAGGGGAGATAATCGCTTTTTGGTTTCAAAAAGTCTTTATTCAAAAGAATAGTATTTTAGGCTATCTCCCCAAGGAAGCATATTGTTATTTCATACATATTTTACTGAATATGAAATGTTTTTATTCACATAATGTGTGATACTTATAAATATAGAATACTTTTCGAAAGAAAAACTCTATAAAAGCTTAGTTTTGACATTTTTATAGCAATTCAAAATAAAACAGTTCACCTTTAGTATGGTAATGGCTGTAATATAACTATACAGATTGATAGACTGATTTAAGAATTACATCAATACAGTGGAGTTACAGACTTATAGGATTGTAAGTATAATTTATTTTATCACTTTGCACTTTCACATTTTGGCTGAACAGTTTGTTCAAATTTTTGACCAGTTGAACAATTTGATTTAATAAAACAAATTGCAATTGGGTCAAAATTTTGAATGAGTTGCAATTGGTGAATAGCAACACTAACAGTCAAGTCACTGTAATATTTTTAAAGTTTTTATTGTTTGTTTACTTAGGTATTAGCATCTGCCAGTGGTTCATTTGGAATGTCACCAAGTCAGATAATTATTTGGGATTTAGAACAATATCTATGTAGGAAAGTTCTCAACCACCATGAGTTTGATATACAGTGTCTGGCATACTCCAGGGATGATAGGTTCCTTATATCTGTTGGTAAGTATTTTTAAAAAAAATATGGTAAATAACAAAGAATGACAGTTAAGGATGTTCAACTTGTGTGTAAAAGTTGAATTGACAAAAGTTGTAGGAACGAAAAACCTGTAGAAATTGAAATAAGAGTATTTTCCCAATATTTGATTTGATGAAATTCTATATGAAGTGCTTTATAAAGTATAAACATGAATTAGACTATTTTATACAGATTTAAAATGATTGTGTGCCATGTATATCTAGCCATTGGCTATATTTTTTACCCCATCTATTCCTACACTTTAGCCTTGTCTATATTTATAGAATTTTCGTAATTTTGTACAACCGTTATTTTGAAATATTTACTATGTATATCTTGTATCTATTTAAATTGAGAAATTTACCATATTTTGCCTAGCCTATATTTCTGGTTTTCACTTTAAACTCTCCTTATTTCTAAGGTGTTGGATATATATAAAAGATCGACTCTTTGTGATATTCCTCAATTACTCAAGGTAGGTTATAATTGGCTTTATCTATATTTACAGGAGACTATCGTGATTGCTCAATTGTTGTATGGAGTACAGATAATTATGAAATCCTGACAACTTCACGGGCAGCTAGTCCAGTACATGAATTGAAGTGGGATCCATACACTGTCAATGAGTTTGCCACTGTGGGACAGAATAGTACAGTCCTGTTCTGGTTACTTGATGAAACAACTACTGATGTGTGTCTGAATGTGCACGAAGCTGAGGTACCAGAAGAACTATTAGAGGGGCACCATAAGGTATGCTGAATTAAACTAAGTGGTAATTTTTGGGAATCTGCATTAAATCTTATCTAAACTTGAAAGTTA
Organism: Mytilus edulis; assembly: GCF_963676685.1. Classification (NCBI taxonomy): domain Eukaryota; kingdom Metazoa; phylum Mollusca; class Bivalvia; order Mytilida; family Mytilidae; genus Mytilus; species Mytilus edulis. The sequence goes on from NW_027267169.1 coordinate 3,058, forward strand.
TGGTATAAAATTGTAGATAACACTTCAAGATAAAAAAAAAAAATCATGATGTTTATTCTATTTAAACAATATAGAAATATCCTTGCCAAACAGATTTAAAACATATTTTCTTGTGATGAAAAATTATTAATCAATTTGTCAGTGTCAAATGCTCAATGTAAATCAGGGGCGGATCCAACCATTTTAAAAAGGGGGGTTCCTAACCCAGGACAAAAAGGGGGGGGGGGGGTTCCTAACCCAGGACAAAAGGGGGGGGGTCCTAACCCAGGACAAAGGGGGGGGGGGGGTTCCAATTACATGTCCCCATTCAAATGCATTGATCGTCCAAAAAAAAGGGGGGGTTTTAAATGATAATTATTTCACTATATATATTTATAGAATAATGTTCAGTAATAGAGCTTAAAAACTATTTAAATCCAAAATTTAGAAAAAAGTTATGTTTTATTTCTGTTTATTTTTTTCCCCCAGTAAAATATTCAACCGGCAGTACAATGATAAAAATATTTTTTGTTAAATGGCTGATTAATGTTTTTCAGGATGTTGAATCAGTTGATTTTACTGCCATGGAGTATGCAGGAGACAGTACTCTGTATATTTCTACAAGTAGTGGTAAAGTGTCAGCTTGGGACACACGACATAACACATGTTTTATACACTGGGAAGCAGATAAATCAGAAATAGGTTTGTATATTTCTACAAGTAGTGGTAAAGTGTCAGGCTTGGACACGAGGCATAACACATGTTTTATACACTGGGAGGCAGATAAATCAGAAATAGGTTTGAATAGTTTGGCCTTTTATTTAATAAGTTTTGTAATAAGTTTACATACATACACATTCAAAACAGTTTAGACTTTATTTAAAGATAACATTAAATAAATAGTTGAAAGTGATTGTTGTATTTGTCAGTTAGTGTCAAGCAATTAATATAACTTTTGATGATTGCAAACAATTGAAATAGTACAACTTTCTCAAAAACAAAAAGTTGCATTTATAAGTTTGATTTGCAGTATTCCACAGAAAAACATGACATCATATTGGTAATATACAAGTAAATGAGGACGTCACCTTAGTTTGACATCAATGTGACCTTGAAAATTTGTAATGTATAGCATCATCATTTTATTAACATACCAGGCTTTTTAGCTCACCTGGCCTAAAAGGCCATGTGAGCTTTTCTCATCACTTGGCGTCCGTCGTCGTCGTCGACGTCGTCGTCGTCGTTAACAATTTTTCAAACATCTTCTCCTCTGAAACTACTGAATGGATTTGAATGAAACTTAGCATGATTGTTCCTTAGTATATCCTGCACAAAATGTGTGCTTTGATTTTTGATCCGTCAAAAAACATGGCCGCCGTTACTTAAAATAGAACATAGGGGTCTAATGCAGTTTTTGGCTTATATCTCAAAAACGAAAGCATTTAGAGCAAATCTGACATGGGATAAAAATGTTCATTAGGTCAAGATCTATCAGCCCTGAAATTTTCAGATGAATCAAACAAACCATTGTTGGGTTGCTGCCACTTATTTGGTAATTTTAAGGAAATTTTGCAGTTTTTGGTCATTATCTTGAATATTATTATAGATAAAGATAAACTGTAAACAGCAAAAATGATCAGCAAAGTAAGATCTACAAATAAGTTAATATGACCAAAATTGTCAATTGACCCCTTAAGGGGTTATTGTCCTTTAATGACAATTTTTCACCTTTTGTTCATCATATTTGCTAACTTTAAAAAATCTTCTCCTCTGAAACTACTGAATGGATTTGGTTAAAACTTAGCATGATTGTTCCTTAGATTATCCTGCACAAAGTGTGTGCTTTGATTTTTGATCCGTCAAAAAACATGGCCGCCGTTACTTAAAATAGAACATAGGGGTCAAATGCAGTTTTTGGCTTATATCTCAAAAACGAAAGCATTTACAGCAAATCTGACATGGGGTAAAAATGTTCATTAGGTCAATACCTATCAGCCCTGAAATTTTCAGATGAATCAAACAAACCATTGTTGGGTTGCTGCCACTTAATTGGTAATTTTAAGGAAATTTTGCAGTTTTTGGTCATTATCTTGAATATTATTATAGATACAGATAAACTGTTAATAGCAAAAATGTTATTAACAAAGTAAGATCTACAAATAAGTCAATTTGACCAAAATTGTCAATTGACCTCTTAAGGAGTTATTGCCCTTTAAAGACTTTTTTCACAATTTGTTCATCATGTTGACTTACTTTAAAAAATCTTCTCCTTTGAAACTGCTGTATCAATTTCAGCCAAACTTAGGCTAAATGAGTTTTAGAGTTTCAGAGTATCTAGTATAAATTTTATATTTCATTTCCTTGTATGTCAAGAAACATAGCTCCTATGGCTAAAATAGAACATAGGAGAAAATGATTTTTTTTTGCTTTTGAAGAAAATAGGACGATTCAAAGAACATTTAAATAAATTGAAAAGCCAAAATAATCATTGATGAGAGATTAAACCAAAAAATTCAGGTGAGCGATTCAGGCTCTTGAGAGCCTCTTGTTTTAATACGCCTTAATTCCATTTTTATAGCATCAAACTTACACATATTTTAAGTATTTCATTCTCACCAGCTTAGTCCTTTGTGTGCATGGATGTTGATTTTTGTTTTGTGTTTTGCAGATGTGATCATGTGTCGCAGTGGCAGACTGTTGACAGGAAGTGTGGGTAAAAACTTGAGAGTATGGTCCATAGTGGGTGTTGGTGAACTAAAGTTACCTGGTGATCACAACAGTATGAGAACAGGTGGTTTGACCATGGAAGATGAGATGAATCTGGATGGATCTATTGTTACAGCAGCTTTTGATGAAGCTTTAGATATGGTATTATTATAGAGCTTTGTCAATTACATTCTTGTTATGAAAAACAGGGGTACATTAGTTTACCCCTATCTGTCTGTTAGTCATTTGGATTTTTCTCTGACAGGAAATACAAATCTGAGAAAACTCAATAAAATCTATAGATATAGGGAGATGTCTATTTAATTATCTTGACTCACAAAGTTGTCATATGTTTGTCCCTAAATGATCTTCTCACTGAAGGAATAATGATTCCAAATTCCCCCTGGTGTATCTAATAACTATAACTGAGGAACATACCGTAATAGTATAAGGAACTTAATTGAGTTAACGTAACAATCTAATATACCTGAAATTTGTTATAGGGCTATTAAAGATATCATTAAGCAATTTTAATATGTCTTACTTAGAGTTACCATTTAATTCACAACTTTTATGTATAGCGGGCAGCAATACTGAACCATTTACTGTGTCTTGTTATTTTATTCTTAGACGAAGAGTTCATTTTATCATATTTTTTTTACTTTTATCCTTGGCAACCAAAAATGAAACAGAGTATCTGCCAATCAGTAGTTTGACCATAAGATTCAGATATATTATATTATTTCAGGGGATAGTTGGAACCAGCAGTGGTACATTGTGGTATATAAACTGGCCAGAAAGAACCAGTATACGACTGGTGTCTAGTCACATGGCAAAGGTAAATATGAGTACTAGTAGTTTTCAAATGATGAAGTAAAAAATAAATGCTTGACTGTTCAAATATATCTGACAGATGCAGGGAAAATATAGTTAATAATATCTTAATAACTCTACATACTAGTTAAAAGTTGAACTTCTCAGCTTAAGGTGCCACTTTTCGTAATGCTATGCATTTTTCATATGAACAGTTAGTTTTTGTAGCAATGATATTGGCTGTGTAAGACATGCTAAGTATTTTTCAGGTGAACAATTTATCCCTCTGTAACAGTGAACATTTTGCCTCTTGTGCTGATGATGGGAGTGTAAGAGTGTGGTCTATAGATACAAGAGAACAGACTTTACAGTTCCAAGTTTTAGACCAGGTAATTAGTTTAGTATATCTGAATCACCATTAAGCCTAATATTACAGTGTTCCTAGAATAATGGAATAACTTAAACATCATTTAATGCTCATCATTCATAATTTCTGGTTTAGATGTCTAATTTGTTCATCTGCAGTGATGACCAGCCTGTCAACACTAAGGTTATAAGTTTGAATCCTGCTTCTGCAAGGTGCATTAATTAACTATGTGTAGGAATGCCAGCATTAAAGAGCAGTTTTCAAAACCACTGTTCAATAGGAAATCAATGCACCTGTCTTTTGGTCCTGCTTTAAAAGCTCGTGGAAAAATATATGTACCAGTTTTTGTTTTTGGTGGTGTTTTAATTTTTTGGAAATGAGAAATATGTGCCTAAAAACTAAAACTAAAAAACCAACAACATTTATTAATGAAAATATTAAACCACTAATGATTTACTACATATGAATTTTCAGGCATGTACTTGTATTGCCTTCTCTCCTGTAAAACCAGACGGCATTATTAGGACAACTGTTAGTAACACAGACTCTGCCCCAGTCACTGCCCACCAGAAAATTGATGCTAAGTTCATGCCGCTGATAGCAGCTGGCTATAGCGATGGTACAGTAAGAGTATTTGACATTAACAAAGCAGAAATGATATTGAAGATGCATCCACATGCTGTAGCAGTCACTGCTATTAGTTTCTCTTCGGATGGTAAGTTTAAATTTTGATTTCCTCAAATTTATCATAAAATATTTAATTATACTTGAAGATATCAATAGTATTTCAAAATAGAGGTTAGAGTATTTCTCAGCTTTAATCTCATTGAAGGTCAACAGCTCTGGAGCTGAAAATCTGTTTATAACTGTTTTCCTAGACAACGTCAATGACGTAGGATTATAGGATTATATGTCATGAATTCTCTAAGATTTATCTTTGTAGTGGACTGACAAAAACCCATATCACACAAAATGTGTGAAATGAAAAATAGTTGCAAAAAGATCAAAGCAAAAATTGAAATAAAAGACATAAATTTATATGAGTGAATTTCCTATTCGCAAATTGTCTTTTTTTTTATCTATGCAAACATACTTTAATTTTTCCAGGGAGAATGGTAATAACAGGAGGAAGTGAAGGACTTATTGCAGTTAGTAGTCCTACTACTGGAATGACCGTCAGAGTGATATCTGACCACAAAGGAGCACCAATCACAAATATTGATGTGTCTGTCTTTCAAGAACAGGAACTTTCAGTCTCCGCCCCTCAGCTTTGGTTAGCTACCAGTGCTGATAGGCGTGTTAGTGTTTGGTCTGCTGATTGGTCGAAAGATTTTTGTGAGCTTGTTGATTGGTTAACATTTCCAGCACCAGCTTTTACTCCAGATGGTACCGTTATAGCCAAACAAGATCAGAAGGTATTATGTTATTTCTTTATTGACAAAAAGGTTCCATGTTTAAATAGTATAATGACCATGTATAAACTTGTCATGTTCCAGCCTGTTGTAGCTTTCTATGACTTATGGGTTTTGCTCATGGTTTAAGGACGTACAGGGACCTTTGTTGGAAAATTATTCACTTTTTTCTCTAAATAAAATCTAGCCAATTGTACAAAGATGTAATCTAACCTATCAATAGAGGGTCTAGTCTTTACTTCTTATTAGAGAACTTCAGTTTGAAATTTTATATGCTCAGTTAAAAATATACAAACAATTAACCAAAAAAAAACATTTATATTTCATGTATGCAATAATTTTTTGTTTTATTTTAGGCACTTTACAGCCAACTACCACCTAGTATAGCAAAGTTTTCTCCTGAAGAATCTGACATCATTGTATACGTTGGTTATGGTATGGAGAAATGTATACAGTTTTATAGCTTATCGGAGAGAAAGGTAAATTGTAGTACCCACACATTGCCTCTTATCACATTGATAGGCATTCAATGATTTACCCAAACATACATAAAATACTACAACCGAGATAACTTTGGATTTGTTCCTCTTTTTTTTTTTTAGCACTTATCCATATAGGGAATAATGAAATTGTATATTCTAATGCAATTTGGATGTAACAATTTTTTTCATTGGCTAAAAGTTGCCGTCAAATCCACAGTTGACCAGGCGTAACTAAGGAGAGACCCGCCATTTTAAATTGATGAATCAACAAATGTTCGATTACTACTATATAATCGAAAATAAAACAACACCTACCTCGAATTCGCCGTTTTAATGTAATTTTATCCGAATTTGAAGCGTACAGGTAACGTAATAACCTCCAGTTTGTAAGTTTTCATTTGTATGACGTCACGTTTAGCCATGACGTCTTTGTGCCAAAATCATTCATGAAGTTTCGGGGATTTTTTTTTATTTGACAAATTTAGACATTTTTTCAAGTTGTATCGTATTTTTTCCTTTGTAATGCATTAGAATCGGAATAACAGTACTGTAGTTGAAGAGTTGCCACCGTCAATTTTGATTTGACGGTCGCAAATCTCCGTTTTACTGTCTCTGCTACGCGTCGCCAGTAAAACTGCATTTGCAACCGTCAAATCTACAATTGACGGTGGCAACTCTTCAACTACAGTACTTTATTCCTTAACTGGTGATTGACACTATGATAACATACTGTAAAATCAGAAATTATTGCGTGCATTTATTATTGCGATTTTGTCATTTTAGACTTCAATACGATTTTAATTTTTACGATTTTGAGAAAAATCCTGTTTAATTCATATAAAATATTTCAAAATTTGAGTTCAAATTATTACGTTTACAACTTTGTCGCATTTTTCGCAATAATAAAAACCTCACATTAATTTCTGAATTTACAGTAACACAAAATTACAGGAAAATTACCTTGAAAATGATTGTCATAATTGAGATTTGATACAAGAAAACATTTACACAAGAAACTGGGAAGACAACCATGCAATGATAGTGCACGTAAAATTCAAAGATTCACAAGAAATTTACTGATAATTCTAATTGCTTATTCATATTGCACATTTCAGCTACATTAAAATAATCATTATGGGCATACATTTGATACTCTTACAAATAACAGAACTCTTGATTTACATTAAGTTCACTGTAACCTACTTTGTGATGTTTTGCAGGTGTTAAGAACACAGGCTCTGACGCATTGGCCCACATGTATGGACCTAGCCCAGTCTACAGCACTTGTATCTCTTGGAGCAAATGGTAAGTAGAAAAATGTATTTGTTGCCATTTTCTACATATGACATCGATGGCATAACTATCTTAGTCCAAGTTCCTTCATGCTTTTGTTTTCAAACAAATTATCAGTTTCAGATCTATTTTTGTATATGATTCACAAACTTACTGCCAAATATGGATTTGGCATATGGATTTACACTTGCATGTACTTAGGTGTTAGGTGTTGTCTTAGGTCAATTAAAAACAATCTCATAATGATTTTATCAGCATCATTTCATAACATGTCTCTTCCTGTGACCTGCATTTCACATTTTCTGTGACTTTGTTTTGTTTCAACTTAAAAGTCTATTTCTTTTACAATATATTTAAGTGACATTAATTCACTAGAATCTCTCAGCAGGTACTCTACAATTAAGCAACCCTTGGATCTGCTTAACCTTTATTTGAGCCATGAGTGATCAATTAAGTGATAAGGTTATTTGGTGATATTTGCCGCTAAAATAATTATAGACATAACATAGTCATTACTTATTAATCATGGATTCATTATTTGCTGGGTTCTAATTGTTGTGGATTCCATGGGTACAGATGAACCATGAATTTAGTGTACAACAAAAATCATATAGACCTAAAAGCACATGATGCCTCAATTGTATTATACCACTCTCAGCTCAATAAGCATACATCCCAACTCAGACTATATAAAAAAAGACTATTGCCACCAACAAAACCATGGTAAATACTAATAATTCATAAACATAAAAAACAACTTATTTTCAGATGATATATTTATTTACACATATATATACATATTAAGATTAATAAGATTTAATTGTTTATTCTCTAAGTAATGTTTACAATTCTTGTTTTTCAGAACGAGTGATGAAGTTGTTAGATTACTATGAAGGAAGTTTCCAGGATTTTGTAGGTCACAGTGATTCAATAAACTTTGTTAAATTCTCACCAGACAGTAAATATTTATTGACTGTGTCACATTCCGAAATATTTATCTGGGAAGTGCAAGTATGACCGTGAATTATCAAGAAGATTAATAGATTGAGAACTGAATCTTGACTAAGGGGATTCAAAATAAACATCTGTTGATATATATCTGATGATAATCGAGTTGGAGGAGAAAAAAAAGGAAAGAAAACAAGGTTTCACAATGTTAAATGACATTTCACTTAAGAAGTGGTTACTTTGATGTTAATTTTAAAAACGTTTAAATTAAAATTGCATGAGTAAAAATATGCAAGTGAAATGAATTTCAGTACCTGGTCCTGGATAGTAGACATTTATCTTTTAGGAGCATTTAGGTATTATTTACCAGTATATATCCTTATATTTTCTGGGTGGTCTTGCCTTTTGTAGTATTCTAAACTATATGTTAAACAATTTTTTTTAAATGAATATCAGTATGGAGATAATCTCTATTGTTATAAATATGATCTAAACAATCTTTTATGTGTGACAATGTCTTCTCTTATATTGTATATTATTGCTTCCGTCCACTAGTGCTGTAAAATATATGTTACTGTAAACAAATGTAATGATTATGTACATATGATGATTAAAATGATCTGTGAATAGATAATAAACTAACTTATTAAAGTACTTTTATATTTTATCTATAACTAGCATGGCATGCAAACTAAACATATAAAAATGTCTGTACAGAGGGGCTACTTCCTGCATGGTTGAAATTTTTCTGCATTTGTATAAAAAAAAATAAGACTACATATAGAAAAGAAGCTTACAAACTTTTAGCACAAAAATCTTAAAACATGTTACTCTGATTTCATGTATAATACATTGAAGAATAAACAGCTGCGACATGAGCGCATGATACGGCCGTCATCTTGTGTGGAAGTTTTATGCAATAATCATAAATAGCTTCTGAGATAGTTTTAAGCAATAACCATATATTGTTTTTGAGATACAGCGGGACATGTGAAGCCCCCCCCCCCCCCCCCCCCCCTCTCTTTTTATACGTCCGTCAAAATTTTGATGGGACGTATTATGGTATACAAATGTACGGTGTCCGTCGTACCATCTGTCTGTCCGGCGTAAACATGTTGCACCGTAACTTGAGAACAACTAATCTAAATTTCATGAAACTTTATATAGTTGTTTTTTATGATGGTCAAATGATCTGTATACTTTTTGGTGAAAATTAGATTTAAACTTTTTGAGTTACGGCACTTTGTAACTAAAACAGGGCTGTGTTTTTTTCACATGTCGCACCGTATCTCAAAAACGATTCTTGATTATTGCTTAAAACTTTAAACACTTCTTAGTTATAATAATCTAAAGATCTGTATACTTATTGGTGATGACTAAAATTTAATTTTTGAGTTATTGAGTATTTTGTAAGAAGGGGAGGTTTTTTTTTTACATGTTGGCCGTATCTCAAAATTTTTTATGATTATTGCTTGAAACTGTACACACTTCTTTGTTATATTAATCTAAAGATCTGTATACTTTTTGGTTTGATTCAAAATTTTATTTTAGTGATATTTAAAAAAAAAACAAAAAAAAAACAGGGTAGAGGGGTTTCACATGTCCCGCCGTGTCTCTAAAACAATAAATGGTTATTGCTTAAAACTTTCTCAGAAACTATTTATGATTATTGCATAAACTTCCACACAAGACGTCAGGCAAATCATGCGCTCCTGGCGCAGCTGTTTATTTTTTTACAAAATACTCAATAACTAAAAAATGAAATTTTGAATCATCACCAAAAAGTATACAGATGTTTAGATTAATATAACAAAGAAGTGTGTAAAGTTTTAAGCAATAATCATAAATCGTTTTTGAGATACAGGGCGACATGTAAAAACCCCTCCCCCTTTTTTTACAAAATACTCCACAACTCAAAATTGAAATTTTGAATCATCACCAAAAAGTATACAGATCTTAAGATTAAAATAACAAAGAAGTGTGTAAAGTTTTAAGCATAAATCTAAAATTGTTTTTGAGATACAGTGCGACATGTGAAAAAAACACCCCCCTGTTTTAGTTACAAAGTGCTGTAACTCCAAAAGTTTCAATCTTATTTTCACCAAAAGGTACCGTATACAGATCATTTGACCATCATAAGAAACAACTATATTAAGTTTCATGAAATTTGGATAAGTCCTTCTCAAGTTACGGTGTGACATGTTTACGCATGACAGACGGACAGACACCAGACACCATAATATGTCATGACAAAATTTTGACGGGCGTTTAAAAAGGATATACATATATGGGTTACATTGTAAATTAGTGATATTGAACATCAAAACCAATATTTTTATACATGTGAAATAAATAAGTCTTTACATTAAGTTTGAATAAAAGAAAAATAATAATCCTCCAGGATTTACAAAATCAACTTTTAAAGATAGATTACAATTACTTTTACATTTTGTATGATAAAATTTGCTGTTTCATTCGTTCAAAAGTTGTTAAAACCTAGGAGGGTAAACATCACCCCTACATAAGCATTATTACTTTCTTAAAATTTCTTAACTACCGGTACATAATAATCTTTAAATATTTAAAAATTTTCTGCATTGTTACATTAATATTTGTATTATTCATACACCTTCAACTCCTCAGTATAAATGTGTATTTTTTCAATAAATAAAGTTAATGAAAATTGTCCACATGACAGCATATATTCCATGGCAAAGTTTTATATTTCTGTTTAAAAGTAAAAAAAAATTGTTATAGCCTAAATTTGGTCACCAGTCCTCTTCTATCATGTCCCATAATGAGTTCACTATGTCATATTTTGACACTTGTTCCTTGTTGAAGGTGAAGGGTTTTACTTCAGTATTTCCACATACATCTGATTGCAATGTTAAGGAGACATATAAACACAGAATACATATAATCAAAGCACGAAAGCGCTGTAAAGGCAGTTAATTACAGGTTGTGTGTATTTCTAGTCCAGTTATATCATTATCTTCCATAGAACAGAGGTGGTTTGTAGAATTTAAGATTTAGAGTTCTTTTGTACCTAGTTCACCTATATCTATAGTCTACTGTTTACAGTATATTTTCTGTGCCTCGCCATGAAATGCATTTTTAGCCATGGCCTTGTCAGTTTGCTTTAAATTTATGAGTTTGACTGTACCTTATGTGTCTTTCGTCCCTCTTCTTTAGACATATAAGAACGTTTCCTTTTCAATATAAATAGACTATTTTTAATTATTGATTGTATACGCATATTCTATGACTCCCATAAAAAGAAGTTCACAAAGATTGACTAGTCTCTGTACTGTGTGTATAGCAAGAACATCAAGTAACATAATGGTAAATGTACATAGTAACACATCAACTTTTTTGATGACCATACCTGCCAACTGTCAGTATTTGCAGAGTATTTCCCCCATCGAGCTCGAGGCTCCCAAATGGAAATTTTGTAAGAGCAATTTTGTTGACTATTTTAAAGAAAACAATTAATTCAACAATGGCAATGAGCTTGTTTATGCACGAAGAAGCCAACAACCACATTAGAATATATTTGAAGGGAATCCATGACAAATCGCCCCATTAGCAAATAGCCCCACTTTTTCACTAACTCGCCCCACTTTAAAAAAAAACTGCCCCAACCTGGATAACCAAATCGCCCCACTTGTGAAATGTGTTATATCCCTTAATATTACTCCTGCCAACTTGCCCCAACTTATAGAAAACGATAATATCCAGATAAATATATTATTAACCAGGAAGAATTTACTAATGCCAACTCGCCCCACTCATGTAAAAAGATGTTATCCCGTTGTATATAAGTTAAATTCCGTTAATATTACTCCTGCCAACTGGTCCCACCTAATGGAAATCAGTGAAATCTAGATAAATATATTATTAACCAGGATGAATTTAGTAATGCCAAATAAAGGCAACAGTAGTATACCGCTGTTCAAAACTCATAAATCCAGGGACAAAAAACAAAATCGGGGTAACAAACTAAAACCGAGGGAAACGCATTAAATATAAGAGGAGAACAATGACATAACACCGAAACGTAACACACACAGAAACGGACCAAGCATCAGACAAAACACCACGAGAATAACAAATATAACATGAAAACCAAATACATGAATTAGGGATAGACAAGTACCGTGCCACGTCTGATCTCAATATCTCAAAAATAAGAGAAAACACAAACGACTCAACGTTAAAATGCAACACACACAGAAACGAACAATAATATAACAATGGCCATCTTCCTGACTTGGTACAGGACACTTTTAAAGGGAATAAAAGTGGTGGGTTGAACCTGGTTTTGTGGCATGCCAAACCTCGCACTTTAATGGCAAAGTTAAATATAACATTGAAATGACAACATATTACAGGACTACAATACAAATAAATAGGAGAACATATTAGACAAAGAAAAACATGATTAATAGATAACAAAAAGCATCAGGTTTAAAATTCAATTTGCCAAAAACGCGCCTTGTCCACACAGGACTTACAAGTGACGCCCAGATATAAAAGATCGAAAGAGAAAAAAGTACAAAGTTGTACAGCACTGGAGATAAAAAGTTGAAAAGGTTTCGCCAAATACGGCATTGTTTTTATGCCCGGGATAAGAACATTCTTATTATATAGAACAATTCATGCTATTGCAAACAGTAAATTTTATCAAATGAATATGAAAGAGATATACATAAAGAAACTGAAGTATTAACTACATGTAATTACAGAAAACTAAACCCGAATACATAACGCCCAGATATAAAAGATCGAAAGTGAAAAAGGCACAAAGACGCACAGCACCGAAGACCAAAAGCTGAAAAGGTCTTGCCACTCTCCCCACTTATGGAAAAAGATGTTATCCCGTTGAATATAAGTTAAATTCCTTATATTGCATTATGATACAATTAACAGGTTTCTTTTCAATTGTTATGCAAATAACTAAGCTTCAAAACTTAGTTATTCTTCAACAATACATTTTTTTTAGAACTATAATTTCAGTATATCAATAATAGTAATTAAATAAATTTTCGGTTTGTTTGTATTCTGTGTAGATTAGTTTTCATTAAAGTGGTGCGAGTTTTTATTTTTAATTATATATATATATATTAATCTAAATATTACCGTTTTTTTATAAGTAGGGCGGGTTGGCAGGAGTAATATTTAACATGATTTAACCAATTTCACATGTGGGGCGATTTGATAAATCAGTTTGTGGCGGTTTTTTTAAAAGTGGGCGATTAGCCAGTGGGGCGACTTGTCCTGCTTCCATTTGAAGGCCCCCTTGAAGGTTTTGTGCATTTTGAAAAGTTGGCAGATATGTTTCTAACTCCAGGCAAAATCTACCGGTATGAATGAAAAAGAAGTTTTCAATTAAGGCTCTGTGGCCATAACAGCTGTCTCATTAGCATTTTAACCACTTCCCATATTTGCAATTAAAGCAATAGAAGAAAATTATTCAACGCAAAAACAAAACATGCTTGTAAATATGAAATTCTCTTTACGGTATGAGTTTTTCTCATTGTTTGAGATTGTACGGTAGTACCTGTAACTGCTTATACCTATTTCTTATTCACTTTTGCTTGATAAACTCACTAAATATCATGTATATACATTGTACCACATCTCCTTATTTTTATATGCATTCCAATAACATGAACAATTGTAATTCAATTCTATATACCAAAGCAAAATGAACTGCACCACTTTCATTCACTAGTATGCATCTTTTGGCAAAATACAAGTTCTTAAATGACACAAGATATATTTATTGATAAAAAAAAAAAAATTTAGTATACAACTCTTTAACAGGTATAAAAAAAAAGCACAGCTGTGTCATAACTTGTGAAATCTGTGCTGAAAACATAGACATTGATGGTATTTGAGTAATTCCATATGTGAAGCTCAACATTAGCTCGTCAGTTGGTGGTGGACAGTTATAGTTCCTTTCTGCAGGCTAGGATGAATGACTTTTCAGGAAAACCAATTTCACAAATCAAAACTTTCCTCTAGATTTCTCCTACAATATTCATCCAGTTTAGTTCTTTTGGTTTAATTGCACACCGTCCTGATTTTTAATTTTGCAAACCATTCAGTCTCTTGCTTGCAAATGGTGCATGAAAATAGGATTGGTATGGCAGTAGACAAGTCTCTTTAAAGTGGGTTTGTGCCCTGAAAAAAAGTTTTATAACTTAAGTTTTTTTGAAACTTGTGCAACACACATACCTAAATAACTATAACATAGAAGAGAGCATCATTCGTGTCAATGTTTTGTTCCTGTTTACATTGTCATTGATATTTTTTCAGAAAGCCTGAGGCACAGCTCATGAATTCCTGTCATTACATCCTAAATTAACATAATTACTGCTAGAATAATTATCAGTATGATATACGTACACTATCATTGTACAGCCCAAGTCTTCAGTATATATCATTGTTGCATTCATTCACTCCTGTGTTCAGTCGTTCAAAAATATTTAAACATCAACAAATGAACTTTAATATTAAAGGACAAGAAAACACTAGAAAAGATACGGACATACAACCCGTGTTTAAGTGTATTTGAAAGAGAAATATATCTGGTTAAACGATGTATAAAGGAGGAAAAAAATGCAGATATTGCATTACGATGCTTTCTACCTAATAGCACGTGGATATGTTTACATATTTAGACTTGACCCAGTATGACCCGTACCTTGTAGGTCACCGCCGTCGTTTAAACACTAGACTACAGTCGTGTATAAGACAATAAAATGCTTAAGCCTGTACTATTTGTGTGAAGTAAATGTGTTTTTTCTGTACATTTAAATTGTTTTACCTGATAGCAAGGACGTATATCTATCCGTTTCCTTCTCAATTCACTTTGTCAATTTCTTCGAGCTCCTTCAAAACATACGTATTACTGCGCCCGGAAGTGAAAAAAATATTAGAAATCCTCGTAAAATAATGCTATTTTCAATTTTGTGGAATCCATTTTGTTATATTTATTATATAAAGATAAAAAAAAGTTACGATTAATTATGAATTTGCATATCATTATACGGAACGTTTATGGACTATTTTTCCATAGCTGTAAGTCGGTCATTTTGGCGGGAAATCATGTACACATACACACGTAGATTGGCTGGTACCTGATCGTAATGTTACACATCAGATATATCAAATAGCTAATACCCGGAACGTAGTACCGGGAACCAGGATAATACGTAGACAACATACATAACTAATACCGAAATTGAAAACGCTTTACGGTTTCTCGTTTATAAACGGAATTCCGCTTTGAATTATAGAAGATGCAATATTAATCATGTTCAGTCGACTTTTCATTGTTATATCAACGTCTGAACTAATTAAAAAATCTTTAGATCTCAGATAACACTCTAAATTGACCCGACCTCTTTCCACACGGAATACAAATAATGATAGTTTGTAGTCAGGTTGACTGCTTATAATGCAAAATACACATTAATAACAAGTTCTATAAAACGAACAATACACACTGATCGTTTCTTTAGTCCCCAATGTAAATGAAAGAAACAAAAACCATATCATACCATAAAAAGAAGAGGAGAAATTCGAACATTTCCGGATCTTTTTCTGGCCAAAAGACCCCCTGCATAGATTGCGTATGAAAAGATTAACCTCATGACTTGAAAGTCAGGCCTTAAAGCACTGCCTTTAAAAATGTTTTGAAGAAAATCAGTGTGCTAATTTTTGTACTGGTTCTTCCCATGAAATTGAGGTCAAGGTTAGATGAAACCTATCAGTCAGACATATATACCTTCAAATCATTTCATACAACAAAAATATTTACACCTTATAATTATTTCATAACCCAGTTAAAGTTGACCTTTTGCTTACAGTATCTCCGATACGGACATGACAACATAACTTTAACCTTGATCACTCATCCATGAGGTAGAGGTCAGGTGGTGAACCCTACATGAGGGACATGTAGACATTGGGCGGAACATATGTACCAAATATAGATATCTGTTTACTTGTTTACTAATTTTGTAAAAACAAATTCAAGCAATCACTGAACATGAAAATGAGGTCAATGAAAATGGACATATGGAAACTTTGTACAATTTAGTACATGTATCTGCATACAAGGTATGATGCATCCAGTATTTCTACATTCTGAAATATGAAGCTTTATACAAATAGAATATGCCATACTGGATTGTATTCCCTATACGTCTCACCTTCTTTAATTTCCTTTGCAGACGAGACAAAAATTAAGAATATTTTTGTTAAGGGTATTCTTGTCTTCCTCATTTCTATAAATTTTGAATAAGATACAAGTTAGTGAAAGTAAAAGAAAATTTAAATTGAACCACTAGGTATCAACAGGTATTTTCCATGCTTAAACCTGTTTGGAGGAGTGATGCTTTAAGGACTAGCACAAAGTTAAGGATATTTACCACCAATGTCAAATCTGTACTCTTATACGGATCAGAAACCTGGAGAGAAACAGCTGCATCCATCAAATCTATCCAGACTTTTGTCAATAAATGTTTGAGAAACATCCTCAACATCAGATGGCCAAACAAAATATCCAACAATGAATTATGGAGAAGAACCAAACAACAGCCAACAAGAGCAAGAAAGTGGAAGTGGATCGGGCATACCCTCAGAAAAAAAGACACACACATTACCAAGCAAGCTCTAGAATGGAACCCCCAAGGACATCGAAAAAGGGGAAGGCCAAAAAACACCTGGCGCAGGGGACTAACAACTGAGCTGAGTAAAATTGGGATGACCTGGAAATAAACAAAACGAGTAGCCATGGACATGAAATTCCAATATCCATGAACATGCCATTTTCCCTCTTGCCATAAAAATTAGTACCTACAAAAATAAATATATCCACAATTCAATGGTTTTTGCCACTTTTAACATTAATAAGAGTAGACAATAAAAAAATTTGTAAAAACAAGGATACAGCCTTTTAGTTCGTTCTGTGGTGTGTCCAACTGCCAGTGTAGGTTGGTAATTAACTTGTACAGTGTGATGTCATGTCTGAAAAGATAAATCATATTTTAAAATAGCAATATATTTTTATGCAGTGCTCTCCCCATGGCCTTCTAGCATCATGGTAATGTGATGCTATATTTCTTGAGTGGGATGATATCTGAATTGATTTTCTTATAGGTAGTTCAATGTGATGCTATAAATTTTAGAAACAAGAAGATGGTTTTTCAAATTTCCCTGTTTAACAGGATGCTATATCAACATAGGCACAGTTTTTTTTCAAGTAACAACATACAGCATCATATATAAAGGTTGGCACAGATCCTCATATAAAATGGGAATTATAACCAAAATCAGGTATCAATTTTAAGTGATAAAAAATTAAATATTGCATTTCAAATAAGGGTCAGTCAGGTAACTGGAACCACACAATACTTTTCTTTGGCCTAATGGCCATGATGGCACCCACATTCATGTAAATGACCATTTTTTCCTTTGAGACCATAGATCAAATAAGAACTGAATAAAGGTTAATGCCCACCAAAATGATACATACACACACAATTCTGGAAAGAGCATTATATACATCCCAGGACTTATTGCAATGATATTGGAAATGCTCTGGATTCAATATTATTCTTTGGGAACCATTTTTCATGGTTTTGGTACTATACCAGAATAATTAAAGTTTTCAATTTCCTTTTGTTTTGTTTGCAGATTTTGGCAAAACCATGAATTCAAATATTCTTATAAAATACATTTTTTTCTAAATCCATGAAAATTGATAACCAACAAAAATAAGTGAATCTACATTTGTTTGCACCTTTCCTGAGTCAGGAATCAGTTCTTCAGTTGTTGTTGTTTGTGGATGTAGTTCATACATGTTTCTCATTTCTCATTTTTTTTTATTGATATTTTAGACTGCTGGTTTTTCTGTTTGAATGGATTTACACTTGTAATTTTTGGGGCGCTTTATAGCTTGCTGTTCCGTGTGACCCAAGGCTCTGTGTTGTAAGCTGTACATTGTGACTTGGATGGAAAGTTGTCTCATTGGCAATCTTATCGCATCTTCTTATATTAATCTACAGAAACTCTACAGTGAATAAAGTATGAGCTAGAACTCAGCAGCAAGCAAGTAAAAATATTTACAGTATGTCTGTCTATGGTCCAAAATACATTAATTTTGGTATTGATATTTTCTATAGTCTAAAGTACCTTGATTTTGGTATTGATATTTTCTATGGTCTGAAGTACCTTGTTTTTTGGTATTGATATTTTCTTTAGTCTAAAATACATTGATTTTGGTATTGATATTTTCTATAGTCTAAAGTACCTTGTTTTTGGTATTGATATTTTCTTCTGTTTTTCAACTTCCTGTCTTTCCAGCTCCAATTTTTGTGATTCTTGTTGACATGCTTCCAAATTTTGTTGTAATCTTTCACATGTTGATACAACATTAGCCAGTCCTTCTTTCTGTTGAGAAACTAACTGCTCTAAATTCTGTCCTTCTTGGTTTAGATGTTGGCATGCTGTTTGGCTTTTCTGGTAGTTGGCTTCCTCTGCAGACTCCATTTGAATAACTTCTAAAGTTACAAAGTTTTTTTTTGTTAAACCATGGCATAAACCATGTTACATCATTGGTTATCTTTTATTTTAAATTTGTTAAAAATATAATTTGAAAAAAAAAGCCAGATTAAAATTACGTACATAACATTCACTGGCAAATGTTCTATGCATACATGTAGTGATGATAATACATTTATGCTCAAGTCATAAATACAACATATGCACAATTTTGTTCTAGACAGAGGCTGGATTAGAAGATAACAGTCTGTAAGATAACATGTCACCTCCAAAATTCAACAGAAATGATTTACTGAAAAAATATGCTCAAAATTACATAAATTTATATTAACATTCGCAAATGGTGTGATTCTCTGACATGACCAGTTTTATGTTTGGCTGATTTTGAATATTACTACAAAACTTTCTATTACTTAAAAATTTCATATAATTATTTCAAACAAAATTGGAAAGATAATACATGTATTAATTTTGTATGCAATAAAATCCTATGTTATAGTATAGTAAAGATTACTTTAAAAAAAAAAGAGGCTTATTTCACATGTTTCAGACCTTAAAAAATTAAGTGGTTACCTTGAAATACTTGTTTTGTCTGTGCCTTTTGTATTTCTCTAATTTCTAATATTTTCTGCCATTCTTTAACGATATTGTCAAGTAAAGTATTTTCAATCTTTTCATTATCAATAACTGTTATCAACTCCTCAGCAAGGCGTACAATATACTCTGGTTCATTGAGGCTGTCATCCATCTTGTCAGGCACTCTATGATCTGAAATTAAAAATTAGAATAACATATAAATTTATTAGTTCTTTCATAATATGAGCTGTGTTGGATAGAAATTGACCTTATTCAAGTGCATGTATGCCGTTTTATGTAAAAGACTTTGATTGCTTTTGGAACATTTTTTGGTTGATCAAATACAAAACAAGAGATACATTTTGTAATAGTCTTATAACAGTTTAATTTTCAAACAATGACAGGTTTAAAATTTTCCATTGGGATGTTTTCCACCCAAAATAGGAAATCAGATGTATTGATACTGATATGCATAAGGTCGATTTCTATCGGACGCAGCCCATATAATATCCACTTTCAAAAATTAAGGCTTACTACTGTGAATCCTAGTGGAATAAGATATATGTCAATTGCAAGTGAAATGACACTAAAGTTTTTTTTTTGTGTATGTTCTTCTAAAGCAGCTTTTGCAATTTAACTGATTAATATATATGAAAAGGAGATAGTGATGAGATATAATTATAACTTGAGACAGGCGTTACCTGTGAAAGAGGACGAAGTCTATATTTTCCTAATATTTTTTTTAATTCATACATTGCTGACTATGACTAGGTGACCTATAGTTGTTAATTTCTGTGTCATTTTGGTCTCTTGTGGAGAGTTGTCTCATTGGCAATCATACCATATCTTCTTTTTTATATTAAACTTCAAAATCTGTTAGAAAAGAAATGAAAATACTGTAATGTTTCCGATGTTGGTCCTGTTGTTAGGAATTTTAGTTGTGATGTCATTTTCAATGTAAACAAAGAAACGCCATCATCAGATATAAACTAACAGGTTGAACAACCGATGTTCTTAAACCCTGCTGACTGCCATAGGCAATTCCCAAATAAATTGATCATGAGGGGTTGAAGTCATAAAACTTTGGAGCATAAAAATCAAGCTTGAAACATGAAATCAAGCATTTTGATTGGATCGATTTTGGAGTATGAGTACAAAAAACTGACTCTAAAGTTTTATGACTTCAAGGCCAGAAGTAACAATTGGATCTTAATATTAATTTAATGCCATACAGAAAACAATAAACTTGTGGAAAAGATGATATACCACAAACATGAGGTGAAAAAATTTGTACACCATATCCAGATTACGACAATTAATGTCCCTTCAGTGATGTTAGGGGGATCGAAACGGCATTGGCCACATTAATTATTTACCTCAATTTAGAATAGACTCTTAAATTTTCAAGAGTCGAAATAGGATAAACAGATCATATAAACCCAAAGAAAATATAATACAAGCCCAAAAGAAAAAATATAAACAAGTCTAAATTGAAAACAACATTCATACTTACATGTATGATTGCATTGGATAAAAACCGCAATTCTTATATATGTGTGTATGTACGTATAAAATAATGTATATATATATAATGTAGTTGATTGCCGTGGATAGTAAACTTGGAATTGATAGTATATAGCAAATACACTTTATTCATAGTATATGTATGTCAGTGTATGATTATACTATACAGAAAAACATGAAAATTATTGTCCTGTCCCAGAGTCCTTATGAAAATTATGTTTAATTTTAAAACAGTTTTAAACGGAAGTCTTGCGTATGACTTATAAACAAAATATGGTCGCCTTTATTTTTGATTTCCTCCCAAATTAACCCAAACTGAATAATCATAAGCATGGATAACAAATGGGTGTAGGCATGGTACCAGGTCTATAGGACACAGAGGGTTGATGCTTAATTAATTGCGGAAGGAAAAGAAGTGACACACAAAATGAGGTCTTCTCATTTCCTAGTGTATATATATTGTTTGCTCACTACAAGTTTATTAATCCTGCATTGTGCAGGATCCCCAAAAGTTCACATACATAAGGTTTATACACCCAGTATGTATTCTCATGTGTAATTAAAGATTGAGTTGGAAGTTAATATATAATTTCAAAACAAGTCCCTCAAAAAGGTGAAATGTTTTAATTAGTTTACATGTCATACAGCCAATTCAGTATATATATTACTTTAAGATAATCTTTTCAGATGAATTATTAACGTAAAATAAGAAAATATCCAATTAAAGTTAATTAGACTTCATTATAAGACAAAAAGTGCATCTAAGTTAAAAAGTTGCAATAGACAGGGGGAGTAACTCTAAAAGTCCAAGACATCTATAGTGTATAGGAAGTTGATTTTGGAATATGTCTTGAAAAATTCGAATATCTTTGCCCATTTATCAGTATTTTATAATTTGAATCTGTTATTTATTGTGTATTTAAATTAAATGTAGCTAAAACAGACTGTAGAAGCCAAAGAATCATTATTTGTTCATGAACGTCAAATTACACTTTCAATAATCAATTCAAAATTTGTTTTTCATATTAAGCCTCCTTTTCCACCCTGTATAACTGATTTGGATTTACTGAAATGTGTTTTTAAATACTGTATATTATACAAGTGAATCTTTTAGAAAATTAAGGGGAGATTATTTAAACTTATATATGTATATTTTTATACATTGGATGGTAATATTATGTTTTGCATGGTCAAGTTAATTATTTTCTATTTAGTTTTTGATTTTTTGTCCTTTGAAAACTTGTGTGATAAGGTGCTTGAAAAATAGAGTTTTATATGGGCTTATGATGTTGATCTTGTATATATATAATTATAGTGTATTAAGGTAGCATAATACAAAGATTTTTCATCCCCAATCAGACATCTTTAAACTGATGTAATTTCACTCATCCTTCTTTAAATTTTATAAATGAGGTACCAAAAGAAAGAAGAATGATTAATCTTTAAAATTGTGATAATTTCATGACATAATTATTACATAATTAATTGTTATGTAATTAGTTGCTATATTGTGATGTCCATACTTGAATGAATTTAGCTTCTTTATGTTATTCATAGCATCCCAAAATATTTTATAGATTCTTGCACAACACAGTTTTAATTTGACCTCCAAAACTGTGTCTCAGATTTTTCCTATTGTATTTCATTCTCTCGGATCATAAATCTTCAATGAAGTTTGCAACATCAATTCATAAGAGATCACTAAATTCAATTGGGTATAACATTTGTTCTATTGATGTTTTTGGAAATCTGAGACAGGGACTCCCCCTATATTTTATTTGATTTATTATATTGTCCTATACTTGAATATATGGTTTAGGGTGGGGATCTCGACCGTTTTTAAGTTATCAAACAGTAGGGGGTAGAGTGGCCTAAAAGACACCACTTATATATCATATGCTTTGCTTACATTCAGGTATAATATAATTTAGTTGCATTATTTGTGAAAATAAAGTAAGAAACTTCCAGCTACTTTAATTGACGCTTCAAAATTGAGACAAAATACCCCTTTAAAATTGTAGTAATTTGTTTACACTTTAAAAGCATCTCACATGCATTATCATCATTTATCAGTGATAAAGAAAATTTATACTGTGACCATGAACATATATATTGTTAGATATACTGTGACCATGAACATATACATGATATATATTGTTAGATATACATGTACTGTTCCCAGCTGTCACATTGTATTGGATTTTGACATTAAAATTTGTCAAAAAGTAATTTTGAATGTCTGTATAAAATATTTTCTGCTGTTTCTTTCTTTAACATATATCTTTTTCTAGTGTTTATATTCATTTACTATGCATAGATGTATTTTGTCACCTGTCTGGATTTTTTTGTAGTTGATCGCCAAAACCCAGAATTACCCTTATCCGCTTCTAGAATCGGAGCCTATATTGTAAATTGTTGTCTTCATGGCAGCCATTTAATTGTGTTTACAGTGTGGTTTTTGTCAATCAGATACGATTTTACTTGAATTTACACATTACTTGTCGGCGATTTTCTGTATAAAACTAGTGGTTGAACAAAATGTACATCGCTGTCATGAACTAATATGAGGCAGGCATTACCTGTGGAAGGGGACGAAGTCCGTATGATATTTTTTTAATTCAAACATATCTTAATTTTAAAACGGAAATACTGTAATGTTTCCGTTTTTGGTTCTGTTGTTAGGGATTTTAGTTGTGACGTTATGAAGTCATATGCAATGTAAACAAAGAAACACTATCATTAGGTAACGTTTTTTCATATCAAGGAATTATTAAAAATGAAATTGGTATTGCATTCCTTCCTATTTTATACTAGGCTGATAAATATATATTTTACTCAAAGTTTCATGCAAATGAGACAGGAAAAAGGAAGTACATTGTAGATTTCTGTGCAGATGCGGGAATCCAAAACACGACATAAAAAAGTTTGAAAGATTTTGAGATCATTCCTCGATTTTCTTTTTTTTCTTTTTTTTATTGATTTTTCTACTGTCATGACTGTTATAATGATGAAAATAATTTTTTTAATCGTTTATTTTGAGACCTTGGAGAAAAGGTTTGCAAAGTCATTTCTTATTTTCTTTCAAGTGGAAGGTGACTCCGTTGGGCATAGCTAGTAACCAAGTCAAATTTACGCATGCAAAAGTGGAAGGTCGTGGACCTCGGACCACCGCTAATTTGAAACCCTGCCTCCAATTTCCAAATTGAAAAGATCATGAAGATATG
>NW_027267170.1:0-37409 GCF_963676685.1 Mytilus edulis
TGCAGAAATTGTATCAAATAAAAGTTTAAATCCTTTAGTTTTATGCTATTTGACAAATTGACACCATCAAATCATTCAGGGAAGTTGCCAAAGTACAGATTCTATATTTCCTGATTTCACCTCTTAGGTCCGAGTACACAGTTATTTCGTAGTGCATTTCTTTTAGACAATAAATGAAAATAAAAAAAATCCCACCTGCGCTTTCTCAATAATATTTTTACAGTGTGTTGTACTACTTTTGGGACAAATTATATCAAAATTATAGAAAACTTCATCAGCTCTAACTCAAAATATGGACAATTTTGTGTTAAGGGGGTCTTGAAATCTTTTGACAGCTTCCGAAGTGCTAATTTTTGACCTTTTTCAGCTGGACCTAATCACTACTTTACATTAATATTTATGACCCAAATTTTTTTACAGTGTCATTTCACCCCCCAACTTGCTATATGAGTCATAAAACATGGAGAAATAAATTTGGAAGGGGTATAACAAAAATTGGCAAGTAACACACTGTCCACACTAAGGACTATATTCGTGGACAACGAAAATCAAAGGACGATAACTGTGTACTCGGACCTAATAGGATAGAATAAGTTGACCAATCTTAATAAACTTGGTATGACTAAAGCTTAATATATTATAAGACTGCTTACAAAGTTTCATAGCAATAGGATATATATTATAGACAATATGATTAATTCTATATTCAACTTTGCGTGTTAAATTTAGACGTTAACATTGAGAAATTTCAACTATCAACATTTGGGGCTTTTAAAATTTAAATATTGCAAAAAAATACTTTTAAAATGCCTTAATATATAATATATCATGTATTTAAAGCAATATAGTACTCATTTGATATATCAGACTTAGCATAATTATTCAAAAGTCAAATTTATATGAGCCTGTGCCTAAAAATGGAGGTTTTCCAATGAAGGGGGGCCTTACATGAAGATGTAATATTTTCCAGCAATTTTAAATTTGTGAAGCTTTTTGATTATAAATAATCCTTACATATGTATTTAATGTACTTTAAATGGAAAGAAAACTTACAAATAACATATCATATTAGTTTAAAAGAGTCTTAGGCCAAGTAAGACTAAAAATAATTTAGGGTCAATTTAGGCCGTAGCACATATTTACATTTAAAAATGCATATTGAAGCTATAGGAAATAAAAATTTGTGTCTTTTCTATCATTTCTATACTCAGGTGACATGATACAATAAATCTGAGCACAAAAAAGGCTCTTACATTCAACTTTTTTAGCAGACAGTATGGTCTGATACAAAGATTTTTCACTTTTTAGTGAAAAACTTGCATGCAATTTTAGTCTCAACAGGCTTATATTTGAACCACATGCTATCCTACAGAAGTAAAGAAAGATATTATGTGAAATGAAACAGGTACAAAAGACATTGTTAAGTGCTTTTTATACAAATTTAGTGAGGTCTTTATTATGGACTTCAACTTTTATGTGCCATGCTCCTCACATTTAACTTGATCAAAACAGGGCGTTAGGCGAGGGTCATTTATACAACACATTTTGCTCATATTGTCTGAGATAATCTTCTTTTCTGTAGATTCAGAGTTCACATATGAGTAATAAAACTGGATTAAAGCATAGAAACACAAAAGTTGACACATGAAAACATGTCAGATAGAAAGTCAGAATGCCACTTATGCATCAAAATTGAAAAAGCTATGAAATGCTTATTTTGACCATATAATGCCAAAATTGGTCATTTTTGCAGAAATTGTATCAAATAAAAGTTTAAATCCTTTAGTTTTATGCTATTTGACAAATTGACACCATCAAATCATTCAGGGAAGTTGCCAAAGTACAGATTCTATATTTCCTGATTTCACCTCTTAGGTCCGAGTACACAGTTATTTCGTAGTGCATTTCTTTTAGACAATAAATGAAAATAAAAAAAATCCCACCTGCGCTTTCTCAATAATATTTTTACAGTGTGTTGTACTACTTTTGGGACAAATTATATCAAAATTATAGAAAACTTCATCAGCTCTAACTCAAAATATGGACAATTTTGTGTTAAGGGGGTCTTGAAATCTTTTGACAGCTTCCGAAGTGCTAATTTTTGACCTTTTTCAGCTGGACCTAATCACTACTTTACATTAATATTTATGACCCAAATTTTTTTACAGTGTCATTTCACCCCCCAACTTGCTATATGAGTCATAAAACATGGAGAAATAAATTTGGAAGGGGTATAACAAAAATTGGCAAGTAACACACTGTCCACACTAAGGACTATATTCGTGGACAACGAAAATCAAAGGACGATAACTGTGTACTCGGACCTAATAGGATAGAATAAGTTGACCAATCTTAATAAAACTTGGTATGACTAAAGCTTAATATATTATAAGACTGCTTACAAAGTTTCATAGCAATAGGATATATATTATAGACAATATGATTAATTCTATATTCAACTTTGCGTGTTAAATTTAGACGTTAACATTGAGAAATTTCAACTATCAACATTTGGGGCTTTTAAAATTTAAATATTGCAAAAAAATACTTTTAAAATGCCTTAATATATAATATATCATGTATTTAAAGCAATATAGTACTCATTTGATATATCAGACTTAGCATAATTATTCAAAAGTCAAATTTATATGAGCCTGTGCCTAAAAATGGAGGTTTTCCAATGAAGGGGGGCCTTACATGAAGATGTAATATTTTCCAGCAATTTTAAATTTGTGAAGCTTTTTGATTATAAATAATCCTTACATATGTATTTAATGTACTTTAAATGGAAAGAAAACTTACAAATAACATATCATATTAGTTTAAAAGAGTCTTAGGCCAAGTAAGACTAAAAATAATTTAGGGTCAATTTAGGCCGTAGCACATATTTACATTTAAAAATGCATATTGAAGCTATAGGAAATAAAAATTTGTGTCTTTTCTATCATTTCTATACTCAGGTGACATGATACAATAAATCTGAGCACAAAAAGGCTCTTACATTCAACTTTTTTAGCAGACAGTATGGTCTGATACAAAGATTTTTCACTTTTTAGTGAAAAACTTGCATGCAATTTTAGTCTCAACAGGCTTATATTTGAACCACATGCTATCCTACAGAAGTAAAGAAAGATATTATGTGAAATGAAACAGGTACAAAAGACATTGTTAAGTGCTTTTTATACAAATTTAGTGAGGTCTTTATTATGGACTTCAACTTTTATGTGCCATGCTCCTCACATTTAACTTGATCAAAACAGGGCGTTAGGCGAGGGTCATTTATACAACACATTTTGCTCATATTGTCTGAGATAATCTTCTTTTCTGTAGATTCAGAGTTCACATATGAGTAATAAAACTGGATTAAAGCATAGAAACACAAAAGTTGACACATGAAAACATGTCAGATAGAAAGTCAGAATGCCACTTATGCATCAAAATTGAAAAAGCTATGAAATGCTTATTTTGACCATATAATGCCAAAATTGGTCATTTTTGCAGAAATTGTATCAAATAAAAGTTTAAATCCTTTAGTTTTATGCTATTTGACAAATTGACACCATCAAATCATTCAGGGAAGTTGCCAAAGTACAGATTCTATATTTCCTGATTTCACCTCTTAGGTCCGAGTACACAGTTATTTCGTAGTGCATTTCTTTTAGACAATAAATGAAAATAAAAAAAATCCCACCTGCGCTTTCTCAATAATATTTTTACAGTGTGTTGTACTACTTTTGGGACAAATTATATCAAAATTATAGAAAACTTCATCAGCTCTAACTCAAAATATGGACAATTTTGTGTTAAGGGGGTCTTGAAATCTTTTGACAGCTTCCGAAGTGCTAATTTTTGACCTTTTTCAGCTGGACCTAATCACTACTTTACATTAATATTTATGACCCAAATTTTTTTACAGTGTCATTTCACCCCCCAACTTGCTATATGAGTCATAAAACATGGAGAAATAAATTTGGAAGGGGTATAACAAAAATTGGCAAGTAACACACTGTCCACACTAAGGACTATATTCGTGGACAACGAAAATCAAAGGACGATAACTGTGTACTCGGACCTAATAGGATAGAATAAGTTGACCAATCTTAATAAAACTTGGTATGACTAAAGCTTAATATATTATAAGACTGCTTACAAAGTTTCATAGCAATAGGATATATATTATAGACAATATGATTAATTCTATATTCAACTTTGCGTGTTAAATTTAGACGTTAACATTGAGAAATTTCAACTATCAACATTTGGGGCTTTTAAAATTTAAATATTGCAAAAAAATACTTTTAAAATGCCTTAATATATAATATATCATGTATTTAAAGCAATATAGTACTCATTTGATATATCAGACTTAGCATAATTATTCAAAAGTCAAATTTATATGAGCCTGTGCCTAAAAATGGAGGTTTTCCAATGAAGGGGGGCCTTACATGAAGATGTAATATTTTCCAGCAATTTTAAATTTGTGAAGCTTTTTGATTATAAATAATCCTTACATATGTATTTAATGTACTTTAAATGGAAAGAAAACTTACAAATAACATATCATATTAGTTTAAAAGAGTCTTAGGCCAAGTAAGACTAAAAATAATTTAGGGTCAATTTAGGCCGTAGCACATATTTACATTTAAAAATGCATATTGAAGCTATAGGAAATAAAAATTTGTGTCTTTTCTATCATTTCTATACTCAGGTGACATGATACAATAAATCTGAGCACAAAAAGGCTCTTACATTCAACTTTTTTAGCAGACAGTATGGTCTGATACAAAGATTTTTCACTTTTTAGTGAAAAACTTGCATGCAATTTTAGTCTCAACAGGCTTATATTTGAACCACATGCTATCCTACAGAAGTAAAGAAAGATATTATGTGAAATGAAACAGGTACAAAAGACATTGTTAAGTGCTTTTTATACAAATTTAGTGAGGTCTTTATTATGGACTTCAACTTTTATGTGCCATGCTCCTCACATTTAACTTGATCAAAACAGGGCGTTAGGCGAGGGTCATTTATACAACACATTTTGCTCATATTGTCTGAGATAATCTTCTTTTCTGTAGATTCAGAGTTCACATATGAGTAATAAAACTGGATTAAAGCATAGAAACACAAAAGTTGACACATGAAAACATGTCAGATAGAAAGTCAGAATGCCACTTATGCATCAAAATTGAAAAAGCTATGAAATGCTTATTTTGACCATATAATGCCAAAATTGGTCATTTTTGCAGAAATTGTATCAAATAAAAGTTTAAATCCTTTAGTTTTATGCTATTTGACAAATTGACACCATCAAATCATTCAGGGAAGTTGCCAAAGTACAGATTCTATATTTCCTGATTTCACCTCTTAGGTCCGAGTACACAGTTATTTCGTAGTGCATTTCTTTTAGACAATAAATGAAAATAAAAAAAATCCCACCTGCGCTTTCTCAATAATATTTTTACAGTGTGTTGTACTACTTTTGGGACAAATTATATCAAAATTATAGAAAACTTCATCAGCTCTAACTCAAAATATGGACAATTTTGTGTTAAGGGGGTCTTGAAATCTTTTGACAGCTTCCGAAGTGCTAATTTTTTACCTTTTTCAGCTGGACCTAATCACTACTTTACATTAATATTTATGACCCAAATTTTTTTACAGTGTCATTTCACCCCCCAACTTGCTATATGAGTCATAAAACATGGAGAAATAAATTTGGAAGGGGTATAACAAAAATTGGCAAGTAACACACTGTCCACACTAAGGACTATATTCGTGGACAACGAAAATCAAAGGACGATAACTGTGTACTCGGACCTAATAGGATAGAATAAGTTGACCAATCTTAATAAAACTTGGTATGACTAAAGCTTAATATATTATAAGACTGCTTACAAAGTTTCATAGCAATAGGATATATATTATAGACAATATGATTAATTCTATATTCAACTTTGCGTGTTAAATTTAGACGTTAACATTGAGAAATTTCAACTATCAACATTTGGGGCTTTTAAAATTTAAATATTGCAAAAAAATACTTTTAAAATGCCTTAATATATAATATATCATGTATTTAAAGCAATATAGTACTCATTTGATATATCAGACTTAGCATAATTATTCAAAAGTCAAATTTATATGAGCCTGTGCCTAAAAATGGAGGTTTTCCAATGAAGGGGGGCCTTACATGAAGATGTAATATTTTCCAGCAATTTTAAATTTGTGAAGCTTTTTGATTATAAATAATCCTTACATATGTATTTAATGTACTTTAAATGGAAAGAAAACTTACAAATAACATATCATATTAGTTTAAAAGAGTCTTAGGCCAAGTAAGACTAAAAATAATTTAGGGTCAATTTAGGCCGTAGCACATATTTACATTTAAAAATGCATATTGAAGCTATAGGAAATAAAAATTTGTGTCTTTTCTATCATTTCTATACTCAGGTGACATGATACAATAAATCTGAGCACAAAAAGGCTCTTACATTCAACTTTTTTAGCAGACAGTATGGTCTGATACAAAGATTTTTCACTTTTTAGTGAAAAACTTGCATGCAATTTTAGTCTCAACAGGCTTATATTTGAACCACATGCTATCCTACAGAAGTAAAGAAAGATATTATGTGAAATGAAACAGGTACAAAAGACATTGTTAAGTGCTTTTTATACAAATTTAGTGAGGTCTTTATTATGGACTTCAACTTTTATGTGCCATGCTCCTCACATTTAACTTGATCAAAACAGGGCGTTAGGCGAGGGTCATTTATACAACACATTTTGCTCATATTGTCTGAGATAATCTTCTTTTCTGTAGATTCAGAGTTCACATATGAGTAATAAAACTGGATTAAAGCATAGAAACACAAAAGTTGACACATGAAAACATGTCAGATAGAAAGTCAGAATGCCACTTATGCATCAAAATTGAAAAAGCTATGAAATGCTTATTTTGACCATATAATGCCAAAATTGGTCATTTTTGCAGAAATTGTATCAAATAAAAGTTTAAATCCTTTAGTTTTATGCTATTTGACAAATTGACACCATCAAATCATTCAGGGAAGTTGCCAAAGTACAGATTCTATATTTCCTGATTTCACCTCTTAGGTCCGAGTACACAGTTATTTCGTAGTGCATTTCTTTTAGACAATAAATGAAAATAAAAAAAATCCCACCTGCGCTTTCTCAATAATATTTTTACAGTGTGTTGTACTACTTTTGGGACAAATTATATCAAAATTATAGAAAACTTCATCAGCTCTAACTCAAAATATGGACAATTTTGTGTTAAGGGGGTCTTGAAATCTTTTGACAGCTTCCGAAGTGCTAATTTTTGACCTTTTTCAGCTGGACCTAATCACTACTTTACATTAATATTTATGACCCAAATTTTTTTACAGTGTCATTTCACCCCCCAACTTGCTATATGAGTCATAAAACATGGAGAAATAAATTTGGAAGGGGTATAACAAAAATTGGCAAGTAACACACTGTCCACACTAAGGACTATATTCGTGGACAACGAAAATCAAAGGACGATAACTGTGTACTCGGACCTAATAGGATAGAATAAGTTGACCAATCTTAATAAAACTTGGTATGACTAAAGCTTAATATATTATAAGACTGCTTACAAAGTTTCATAGCAATAGGATATATATTATAGACAATATGATTAATTCTATATTCAACTTTGCGTGTTAAATTTAGACGTTAACATTGAGAAATTTCAACTATCAACATTTGGGGCTTTTAAAATTTAAATATTGCAAAAAAATACTTTTAAAATGCCTTAATATATAATATATCATGTATTTAAAGCAATATAGTACTCATTTGATATATCAGACTTAGCATAATTATTCAAAAGTCAAATTTATATGAGCCTGTGCCTAAAAATGGAGGTTTTCCAATGAAGGGGGGCCTTACATGAAGATGTAATATTTTCCAGCAATTTTAAATTTGTGAAGCTTTTTGATTATAAATAATCCTTACATATGTATTTAATGTACTTTAAATGGAAAGAAAACTTACAAATAACATATCATATTAGTTTAAAAGAGTCTTAGGCCAAGTAAGACTAAAAATAATTTAGGGTCAATTTAGGCCGTAGCACATATTTACATTTAAAAATGCATATTGAAGCTATAGGAAATAAAAATTTGTGTCTTTTCTATCATTTCTATACTCAGGTGACATGATACAATAAATCTGAGCACAAAAAGGCTCTTACATTCAACTTTTTTAGCAGACAGTATGGTCTGATACAAAGATTTTTCACTTTTTAGTGAAAAACTTGCATGCAATTTTAGTCTCAACAGGCTTATATTTGAACCACATGCTATCCTACAGAAGTAAAGAAAGATATTATGTGAAATGAAACAGGTACAAAAGACATTGTTAAGTGCTTTTTATACAAATTTAGTGAGGTCTTTATTATGGACTTCAACTTTTATGTGCCATGCTCCTCACATTTAAC
Organism: Mytilus edulis; assembly: GCF_963676685.1. Lineage (NCBI taxonomy): Eukaryota > Metazoa > Mollusca > Bivalvia > Mytilida > Mytilidae > Mytilus > Mytilus edulis. Next base: position 8,492 of record NW_027267170.1, read on the forward strand.
TTGATCAAAACAGGGCGTTAGGCGAGGGTCATTTATACAACACATTTTGCTCATATTGTCTGAGATAATCTTCTTTTCTGTAGATTCAGAGTTCACATATGAGTAATAAAACTGGATTAAAGCATAGAAACACAAAAGTTGACACATGAAAACATGTCAGATAGAAAGTCAGAATGCCACTTATGCATCAAAATTGAAAAAGCTATGAAATGCTTATTTTGACCATATAATGCCAAAATTGGTCATTTTTGCAGAAATTGTATCAAATAAAAGTTTAAATCCTTTAGTTTTATGCTATTTGACAAATTGACACCATCAAATCATTCAGGGAAGTTGCCAAAGTACAGATTCTATATTTCCTGATTTCACCTCTTAGGTCCGAGTACACAGTTATTTCGTAGTGCATTTCTTTTAGACAATAAATGAAAATAAAAAAAATCCCACCTGCGCTTTCTCAATAATATTTTTACAGTGTGTTGTACTACTTTTGGGACAAATTATATCAAAATTATAGAAAACTTCATCAGCTCTAACTCAAAATATGGACAATTTTGTGTTAAGGGGGTCTTGAAATCTTTTGACAGCTTCCGAAGTGCTAATTTTTGACCTTTTTCAGCTGGACCTAATCACTACTTTACATTAATATTTATGACCCAAATTTTTTTACAGTGTCATTTCACCCCCCAACTTGCTATATGAGTCATAAAACATGGAGAAATAAATTTGGAAGGGGTATAACAAAAATTGGCAAGTAACACACTGTCCACACTAAGGACTATATTCGTGGACAACGAAAATCAAAGGACGATAACTGTGTACTCGGACCTAATAGGATAGAATAAGTTGACCAATCTTAATAAAACTTGGTATGACTAAAGCTTAATATATTATAAGACTGCTTACAAAGTTTCATAGCAATAGGATATATATTATAGACAATATGATTAATTCTATATTCAACTTTGCGTGTTAAATTTAGACGTTAACATTGAGAAATTTCAACTATCAACATTTGGGGCTTTTAAAATTTAAATATTGCAAAAAAATACTTTTAAAATGCCTTAATATATAATATATCATGTATTTAAAGCAATATAGTACTCATTTGATATATCAGACTTAGCATAATTATTCAAAAGTCAAATTTATATGAGCCTGTGCCTAAAAATGGAGGTTTTCCAATGAAGGGGGGCCTTACATGAAGATGTAATATTTTCCAGCAATTTTAAATTTGTGAAGCTTTTTGATTATAAATAATCCTTACATATGTATTTAATGTACTTTAAATGGAAAGAAAACTTACAAATAACATATCATATTAGTTTAAAAGAGTCTTAGGCCAAGTAAGACTAAAAATAATTTAGGGTCAATTTAGGCCGTAGCACATATTTACATTTAAAAATGCATATTGAAGCTATAGGAAATAAAAATTTGTGTCTTTTCTATCATTTCTATACTCAGGTGACATGATACAATAAATCTGAGCACAAAAAGGCTCTTACATTCAACTTTTTTAGCAGACAGTATGGTCTGATACAAAGATTTTTCACTTTTTAGTGAAAAACTTGCATGCAATTTTAGTCTCAACAGGCTTATATTTGAACCACATGCTATCCTACAGAAGTAAAGAAAGATATTATGTGAAATGAAACAGGTACAAAAGACATTGTTAAGTGCTTTTTATACAAATTTAGTGAGGTCTTTATTATGGACTTCAACTTTTATGTGCCATGCTCCTCACATTTAACTTGATCAAAACAGGGCGTTAGGCGAGGGTCATTTATACAACACATTTTGCTCATATTGTCTGAGATAATCTTCTTTTCTGTAGATTCAGAGTTCACATATGAGTAATAAAACTGGATTAAAGCATAGAAACACAAAAGTTGACACATGAAAACATGTCAGATAGAAAGTCAGAATGCCACTTATGCATCAAAATTGAAAAAGCTATGAAATGCTTATTTTGACCATATAATGCCAAAATTGGTCATTTTTGCAGAAATTGTATCAAATAAAAGTTTAAATCCTTTAGTTTTATGCTATTTGACAAATTGACACCATCAAATCATTCAGGGAAGTTGCCAAAGTACAGATTCTATATTTCCTGATTTCACCTCTTAGGTCCGAGTACACAGTTATTTCGTAGTGCATTTCTTTTAGACAATAAATGAAAATAAAAAAAATCCCACCTGCGCTTTCTCAATAATATTTTTACAGTGTGTTGTACTACTTTTGGGACAAATTATATCAAAATTATAGAAAACTTCATCAGCTCTAACTCAAAATATGGACAATTTTGTGTTAAGGGGGTCTTGAAATCTTTTGACAGCTTCCGAAGTGCTAATTTTTGACCTTTTTCAGCTGGACCTAATCACTACTTTACATTAATATTTATGACCCAAATTTTTTTACAGTGTCATTTCACCCCCCAACTTGCTATATGAGTCATAAAACATGGAGAAATAAATTTGGAAGGGGTATAACAAAAATTGGCAAGTAACACACTGTCCACACTAAGGACTATATTCGTGGACAACGAAAATCAAAGGACGATAACTGTGTACTCGGACCTAATAGGATAGAATAAGTTGACCAATCTTAATAAAACTTGGTATGACTAAAGCTTAATATATTATAAGACTGCTTACAAAGTTTCATAGCAATAGGATATATATTATAGACAATATGATTAATTCTATATTCAACTTTGCGTGTTAAATTTAGACGTTAACATTGAGAAATTTCAACTATCAACATTTGGGGCTTTTAAAATTTAAATATTGCAAAAAAATACTTTTAAAATGCCTTAATATATAATATATCATGTATTTAAAGCAATATAGTACTCATTTGATATATCAGACTTAGCATAATTATTCAAAAGTCAAATTTATATGAGCCTGTGCCTAAAAATGGAGGTTTTCCAATGAAGGGGGGCCTTACATGAAGATGTAATATTTTCCAGCAATTTTAAATTTGTGAAGCTTTTTGATTATAAATAATCCTTACATATGTATTTAATGTACTTTAAATGGAAAGAAAACTTACAAATAACATATCATATTAGTTTAAAAGAGTCTTAGGCCAAGTAAGACTAAAAATAATTTAGGGTCAATTTAGGCCGTAGCACATATTTACATTTAAAAATGCATATTGAAGCTATAGGAAATAAAAATTTGTGTCTTTTCTATCATTTCTATACTCAGGTGACATGATACAATAAATCTGAGCACAAAAAGGCTCTTACATTCAACTTTTTTAGCAGACAGTATGGTCTGATACAAAGATTTTTCACTTTTTAGTGAAAAACTTGCATGCAATTTTAGTCTCAACAGGCTTATATTTGAACCACATGCTATCCTACAGAAGTAAAGAAAGATATTATGTGAAATGAAACAGGTACAAAAGACATTGTTAAGTGCTTTTTATACAAATTTAGTGAGGTCTTTATTATGGACTTCAACTTTTATGTGCCATGCTCCTCACATTTAACTTGATCAAAACAGGGCGTTAGGCGAGGGTCATTTATACAACACATTTTGCTCATATTGTCTGAGATAATCTTCTTTTCTGTAGATTCAGAGTTCACATATGAGTAATAAAACTGGATTAAAGCATAGAAACACAAAAGTTGACACATGAAAACATGTCAGATAGAAAGTCAGAATGCCACTTATGCATCAAAATTGAAAAAGCTATGAAATGCTTATTTTGACCATATAATGCCAAAATTGGTCATTTTTGCAGAAATTGTATCAAATAAAAGTTTAAATCCTTTAGTTTTATGCTATTTGACAAATTGACACCATCAAATCATTCAGGGAAGTTGCCAAAGTACAGATTCTATATTTCCTGATTTCACCTCTTAGGTCCGAGTACACAGTTATTTCGTAGTGCATTTCTTTTAGACAATAAATGAAAATAAAAAAAATCCCACCTGCGCTTTCTCAATAATATTTTTACAGTGTGTTGTACTACTTTTGGGACAAATTATATCAAAATTATAGAAAACTTCATCAGCTCTAACTCAAAATATGGACAATTTTGTGTTAAGGGGGTCTTGAAATCTTTTGACAGCTTCCGAAGTGCTAATTTTTGACCTTTTTCAGCTGGACCTAATCACTACTTTCCATTAATATTTATGACCCAAATTTTTTTACAGTGTCATTTCACCCCCCAACTTGCTATATGAGTCATAAAACATGGAGAAATAAATTTGGAAGGGGTATAACAAAAATTGGCAAGTAACACACTGTCCACACTAAGGACTATATTCGTGGACAACGAAAATCAAAGGACGATAACTGTGTACTCGGACCTAATAGGATAGAATAAGTTGACCAATCTTAATAAAACTTGGTATGACTAAAGCTTAATATATTATAAGACTGCTTACAAAGTTTCATAGCAATAGGATATATATTATAGACAATATGATTAATTCTATATTCAACTTTGCGTGTTAAATTTAGACGTTAACATTGAGAAATTTCAACTATCAACATTTGGGGCTTTTAAAATTTAAATATTGCAAAAAAATACTTTTAAAATGCCTTAATATATAATATATCATGTATTTAAAGCAATATAGTACTCATTTGATATATCAGACTTAGCATAATTATTCAAAAGTCAAATTTATATGAGCCTGTGCCTAAAAATGGAGGTTTTCCAATGAAGGGGGGCCTTACATGAAGATGTAATATTTTCCAGCAATTTTAAATTTGTGAAGCTTTTTGATTATAAATAATCCTTACATATGTATTTAATGTACTTTAAATGGAAAGAAAACTTACAAATAACATATCATATTAGTTTAAAAGAGTCTTAGGCCAAGTAAGACTAAAAATAATTTAGGGTCAATTTAGGCCGTAGCACATATTTACATTTAAAAATGCATATTGAAGCTATAGGAAATAAAAATTTGTGTCTTTTCTATCATTTCTATACTCAGGTGACATGATACAATAAATCTGAGCACAAAAAGGCTCTTACATTCAACTTTTTTAGCAGACAGTATGGTCTGATACAAAGATTTTTCACTTTTTAGTGAAAAACTTGCATGCAATTTTAGTCTCAACAGGCTTATATTTGAACCACATGCTATCCTACAGAAGTAAAGAAAGATATTATGTGAAATGAAACAGGTACAAAAGACATTGTTAAGTGCTTTTTATACAAATTTAGTGAGGTCTTTATTATGGACTTCAACTTTTATGTGCCATGCTCCTCACATTTAACTTGATCAAAACAGGGCGTTAGGCGAGGGTCATTTATACAACACATTTTGCTCATATTGTCTGAGATAATCTTCTTTTCTGTAGATTCAGAGTTCACATATGAGTAATAAAACTGGATTAAAGCATAGAAACACAAAAGTTGACACATGAAAACATGTCAGATAGAAAGTCAGAATGCCACTTATGCATCAAAATTGAAAAAGCTATGAAATGCTTATTTTGACCATATAATGCCAAAATTGGTCATTTTTGCAGAAATTGTATCAAATAAAAGTTTAAATCCTTTAGTTTTATGCTATTTGACAAATTGACACCATCAAATCATTCAGGGAAGTTGCCAAAGTACAGATTCTATATTTCCTGATTTCACCTCTTAGGTCCGAGTACACAGTTATTTCGTAGTGCATTTCTTTTAGACAATAAATGAAAATAAAAAAAATCCCACCTGCGCTTTCTCAATAATATTTTTACAGTGTGTTGTACTACTTTTGGGACAAATTATATCAAAATTATAGAAAACTTCATCAGCTCTAACTCAAAATATGGACAATTTTGTGTTAAGGGGGTCTTGAAATCTTTTGACAGCTTCCGAAGTGCTAATTTTTGACCTTTTTCAGCTGGACCTAATCACTACTTTACATTAATATTTATGACCCAAATTTTTTTACAGTGTCATTTCACCCCCCAACTTGCTATATGAGTCATAAAACATGGAGAAATAAATTTGGAAGGGGTATAACAAAAATTGGCAAGTAACACACTGTCCACACTAAGGACTATATTCGTGGACAACGAAAATCAAAGGACGATAACTGTGTACTCGGACCTAATAGGATAGAATAAGTTGACCAATCTTAATAAAACTTGGTATGACTAAAGCTTAATATATTATAAGACTGCTTACAAAGTTTCATAGCAATAGGATATATATTATAGACAATATGATTAATTCTATATTCAACTTTGCGTGTTAAATTTAGACGTTAACATTGAGAAATTTCAACTATCAACATTTGGGGCTTTTAAAATTTAAATATTGCAAAAAAATACTTTTAAAATGCCTTAATATATAATATATCATGTATTTAAAGCAATATAGTACTCATTTGATATATCAGACTTAGCATAATTATTCAAAAGTCAAATTTATATGAGCCTGTGCCTAAAAATGGAGGTTTTCCAATGAAGGGGGGCCTTACATGAAGATGTAATATTTTCCAGCAATTTTAAATTTGTGAAGCTTTTTGATTATAAATAATCCTTACATATGTATTTAATGTACTTTAAATGGAAAGAAAACTTACAAATAACATATCATATTAGTTTAAAAGAGTCTTAGGCCAAGTAAGACTAAAAATAATTTAGGGTCAATTTAGGCCGTAGCACATATTTACATTTAAAAATGCATATTGAAGCTATAGGAAATAAAAATTTGTGTCTTTTCTATCATTTCTATACTCAGGTGACATGATACAATAAATCTGAGCACAAAAAGGCTCTTACATTCAACTTTTTTAGCAGACAGTATGGTCTGATACAAAGATTTTTCACTTTTTAGTGAAAAACTTGCATGCAATTTTAGTCTCAACAGGCTTATATTTGAACCACATGCTATCCTACAGAAGTAAAGAAAGATATTATGTGAAATGAAACAGGTACAAAAGACATTGTTAAGTGCTTTTTATACAAATTTAGTGAGGTCTTTATTATGGACTTCAACTTTTATGTGCCATGCTCCTCACATTTAACTTGATCAAAACAGGGCGTTAGGCGAGGGTCATTTATACAACACATTTTGCTCATATTGTCTGAGATAATCTTCTTTTCTGTAGATTCAGAGTTCACATATGAGTAATAAAACTGGATTAAAGCATAGAAACACAAAAGTTGACACATGAAAACATGTCAGATAGAAAGTCAGAATGCCACTTATGCATCAAAATTGAAAAAGCTATGAAATGCTTATTTTGACCATATAATGCCAAAATTGGTCATTTTTGCAGAAATTGTATCAAATAAAAGTTTAAATCCTTTAGTTTTATGCTATTTGACAAATTGACACCATCAAATCATTCAGGGAAGTTGCCAAAGTACAGATTCTATATTTCCTGATTTCACCTCTTAGGTCCGAGTACACAGTTATTTCGTAGTGCATTTCTTTTAGACAATAAATGAAAATAAAAAAAATCCCACCTGCGCTTTCTCAATAATATTTTTACAGTGTGTTGTACTACTTTTGGGACAAATTATATCAAAATTATAGAAAACTTCATCAGCTCTAACTCAAAATATGGACAATTTTGTGTTAAGGGGGTCTTGAAATCTTTTGACAGCTTCCGAAGTGCTAATTTTTGACCTTTTTCAGCTGGACCTAATCACTACTTTCCATTAATATTTATGACCCAAATTTTTTTACAGTGTCATTTCACCCCCCAACTTGCTATATGAGTCATAAAACATGGAGAAATAAATTTGGAAGGGGTATAACAAAAATTGGCAAGTAACACACTGTCCACACTAAGGACTATATTCGTGGACAACGAAAATCAAAGGACGATAACTGTGTACTCGGACCTAATAGGATAGAATAAGTTGACCAATCTTAATAAAACTTGGTATGACTAAAGCTTAATATATTATAAGACTGCTTACAAAGTTTCATAGCAATAGGATATATATTATAGACAATATGATTAATTCTATATTCAACTTTGCGTGTTAAATTTAGACGTTAACATTGAGAAATTTCAACTATCAACATTTGGGGCTTTTAAAATTTAAATATTGCAAAAAAATACTTTTAAAATGCCTTAATATATAATATATCATGTATTTAAAGCAATATAGTACTCATTTGATATATCAGACTTAGCATAATTATTCAAAAGTCAAATTTATATGAGCCTGTGCCTAAAAATGGAGGTTTTCCAATGAAGGGGGGCCTTACATGAAGATGTAATATTTTCCAGCAATTTTAAATTTGTGAAGCTTTTTGATTATAAATAATCCTTACATATGTATTTAATGTACTTTAAATGGAAAGAAAACTTACAAATAACATATCATATTAGTTTAAAAGAGTCTTAGGCCAAGTAAGACTAAAAATAATTTAGGGTCAATTTAGGCCGTAGCACATATTTACATTTAAAAATGCATATTGAAGCTATAGGAAATAAAAATTTGTGTCTTTTCTATCATTTCTATACTCAGGTGACATGATACAATAAATCTGAGCACAAAAAGGCTCTTACATTCAACTTTTTTAGCAGACAGTATGGTCTGATACAAAGATTTTTCACTTTTTAGTGAAAAACTTGCATGCAATTTTAGTCTCAACAGGCTTATATTTGAACCACATGCTATCCTACAGAAGTAAAGAAAGATATTATGTGAAATGAAACAGGTACAAAAGACATTGTTAAGTGCTTTTTATACAAATTTAGTGAGGTCTTTATTATGGACTTCAACTTTTATGTGCCATGCTCCTCACATTTAACTTGATCAAAACAGGGCGTTAGGCGAGGGTCATTTATACAACACATTTTGCTCATATTGTCTGAGATAATCTTCTTTTCTGTAGATTCAGAGTTCACATATGAGTAATAAAACTGGATTAAAGCATAGAAACACAAAAGTTGACACATGAAAACATGTCAGATAGAAAGTCAGAATGCCACTTATGCATCAAAATTGAAAAAGCTATGAAATGCTTATTTTGACCATATAATGCCAAAATTGGTCATTTTTGCAGAAATTGTATCAAATAAAAGTTTAAATCCTTTAGTTTTATGCTATTTGACAAATTGACACCATCAAATCATTCAGGGAAGTTGCCAAAGTACAGATTCTATATTTCCTGATTTCACCTCTTAGGTCCGAGTACACAGTTATTTCGTAGTGCATTTCTTTTAGACAATAAATGAAAATAAAAAAAATCCCACCTGCGCTTTCTCAATAATATTTTTACAGTGTGTTGTACTACTTTTGGGACAAATTATATCAAAATTATAGAAAACTTCATCAGCTCTAACTCAAAATATGGACAATTTTGTGTTAAGGGGGTCTTGAAATCTTTTGACAGCTTCCGAAGTGCTAATTTTTGACCTTTTTCAGCTGGACCTAATCACTACTTTACATTAATATTTATGACCCAAATTTTTTTACAGTGTCATTTCACCCCCCAACTTGCTATATGAGTCATAAAACATGGAGAAATAAATTTGGAAGGGGTATAACAAAAATTGGCAAGTAACACACTGTCCACACTAAGGACTATATTCGTGGACAACGAAAATCAAAGGACGATAACTGTGTACTCGGACCTAATAGGATAGAATAAGTTGACCAATCTTAATAAAACTTGGTATGACTAAAGCTTAATATATTATAAGACTGCTTACAAAGTTTCATAGCAATAGGATATATATTATAGACAATATGATTAATTCTATATTCAACTTTGCGTGTTAAATTTAGACGTTAACATTGAGAAATTTCAACTATCAACATTTGGGGCTTTTAAAATTTAAATATTGCAAAAAAATACTTTTAAAATGCCTTAATATATAATATATCATGTATTTAAAGCAATATAGTACTCATTTGATATATCAGACTTAGCATAATTATTCAAAAGTCAAATTTATATGAGCCTGTGCCTAAAAATGGAGGTTTTCCAATGAAGGGGGGCCTTACATGAAGATGTAATATTTTCCAGCAATTTTAAATTTGTGAAGCTTTTTGATTATAAATAATCCTTACATATGTATTTAATGTACTTTAAATGGAAAGAAAACTTACAAATAACATATCATATTAGTTTAAAAGAGTCTTAGGCCAAGTAAGACTAAAAATAATTTAGGGTCAATTTAGGCCGTAGCACATATTTACATTTAAAAATGCATATTGAAGCTATAGGAAATAAAAATTTGTGTCTTTTCTATCATTTCTATACTCAGGTGACATGATACAATAAATCTGAGCACAAAAAGGCTCTTACATTCAACTTTTTTAGCAGACAGTATGGTCTGATACAAAGATTTTTCACTTTTTAGTGAAAAACTTGCATGCAATTTTAGTCTCAACAGGCTTATATTTGAACCACATGCTATCCTACAGAAGTAAAGAAAGATATTATGTGAAATGAAACAGGTACAAAAGACATTGTTAAGTGCTTTTTATACAAATTTAGTGAGGTCTTTATTATGGACTTCAACTTTTATGTGCCATGCTCCTCACATTTAACTTGATCAAAACAGGGCGTTAGGCGAGGGTCATTTATACAACACATTTTGCTCATATTGTCTGAGATAATCTTCTTTTCTGTAGATTCAGAGTTCACATATGAGTAATAAAACTGGATTAAAGCATAGAAACACAAAAGTTGACACATGAAAACATGTCAGATAGAAAGTCAGAATGCCACTTATGCATCAAAATTGAAAAAGCTATGAAATGCTTATTTTGACCATATAATGCCAAAATTGGTCATTTTTGCAGAAATTGTATCAAATAAAAGTTTAAATCCTTTAGTTTTATGCTATTTGACAAATTGACACCATCAAATCATTCAGGGAAGTTGCCAAAGTACAGATTCTATATTTCCTGATTTCACCTCTTAGGTCCGAGTACACAGTTATTTCGTAGTGCATTTCTTTTAGACAATAAATGAAAATAAAAAAAATCCCACCTGCGCTTTCTCAATAATATTTTTACAGTGTGTTGTACTACTTTTGGGACAAATTATATCAAAATTATAGAAAACTTCATCAGCTCTAACTCAAAATATGGACAATTTTGTGTTAAGGGGGTCTTGAAATCTTTTGACAGCTTCCGAAGTGCTAATTTTTGACCTTTTTCAGCTGGACCTAATCACTACTTTACATTAATATTTATGACCCAAATTTTTTTACAGTGTCATTTCACCCCCCAACTTGCTATATGAGTCATAAAACATGGAGAAATAAATTTGGAAGGGGTATAACAAAAATTGGCAAGTAACACACTGTCCACACTAAGGACTATATTCGTGGACAACGAAAATCAAAGGACGATAACTGTGTACTCGGACCTAATAGGATAGAATAAGTTGACCAATCTTAATAAAACTTGGTATGACTAAAGCTTAATATATTATAAGACTGCTTACAAAGTTTCATAGCAATAGGATATATATTATAGACAATATGATTAATTCTATATTCAACTTTGCGTGTTAAATTTAGACGTTAACATTGAGAAATTTCAACTATCAACATTTGGGGCTTTTAAAATTTAAATATTGCAAAAAAATACTTTTAAAATGCCTTAATATATAATATATCATGTATTTAAAGCAATATAGTACTCATTTGATATATCAGACTTAGCATAATTATTCAAAAGTCAAATTTATATGAGCCTGTGCCTAAAAATGGAGGTTTTCCAATGAAGGGGGGCCTTACATGAAGATGTAATATTTTCCAGCAATTTTAAATTTGTGAAGCTTTTTGATTATAAATAATCCTTACATATGTATTTAATGTACTTTAAATGGAAAGAAAACTTACAAATAACATATCATATTAGTTTAAAAGAGTCTTAGGCCAAGTAAGACTAAAAATAATTTAGGGTCAATTTAGGCCGTAGCACATATTTACATTTAAAAATGCATATTGAAGCTATAGGAAATAAAAATTTGTGTCTTTTCTATCATTTCTATACTCAGGTGACATGATACAATAAATCTGAGCACAAAAAGGCTCTTACATTCAACTTTTTTAGCAGACAGTATGGTCTGATACAAAGATTTTTCACTTTTTAGTGAAAAACTTGCATGCAATTTTAGTCTCAACAGGCTTATATTTGAACCACATGCTATCCTACAGAAGTAAAGAAAGATATTATGTGAAATGAAACAGGTACAAAAGACATTGTTAAGTGCTTTTTATACAAATTTAGTGAGGTCTTTATTATGGACTTCAACTTTTATGTGCCATGCTCCTCACATTTAACTTGATCAAAACAGGGCGTTAGGCGAGGGTCATTTATACAACACATTTTGCTCATATTGTCTGAGATAATCTTCTTTTCTGTAGATTCAGAGTTCACATATGAGTAATAAAACTGGATTAAAGCATAGAAACACAAAAGTTGACACATGAAAACATGTCAGATAGAAAGTCAGAATGCCACTTATGCATCAAAATTGAAAAAGCTATGAAATGCTTATTTTGACCATATAATGCCAAAATTGGTCATTTTTGCAGAAATTGTATCAAATAAAAGTTTAAATCCTTTAGTTTTATGCTATTTGACAAATTGACACCATCAAATCATTCAGGGAAGTTGCCAAAGTACAGATTCTATATTTCCTGATTTCACCTCTTAGGTCCGAGTACACAGTTATTTCGTAGTGCATTTCTTTTAGACAATAAATGAAAATAAAAAAAATCCCACCTGCGCTTTCTCAATAATATTTTTACAGTGTGTTGTACTACTTTTGGGACAAATTATATCAAAATTATAGAAAACTTCATCAGCTCTAACTCAAAATATGGACAATTTTGTGTTAAGGGGGTCTTGAAATCTTTTGACAGCTTCCGAAGTGCTAATTTTTGACCTTTTTCAGCTGGACCTAATCACTACTTTACATTAATATTTATGACCCAAATTTTTTTACAGTGTCATTTCACCCCCCAACTTGCTATATGAGTCATAAAACATGGAGAAATAAATTTGGAAGGGGTATAACAAAAATTGGCAAGTAACACACTGTCCACACTAAGGACTATATTCGTGGACAACGAAAATCAAAGGACGATAACTGTGTACTCGGACCTAATAGGATAGAATAAGTTGACCAATCTTAATAAAACTTGGTATGACTAAAGCTTAATATATTATAAGACTGCTTACAAAGTTTCATAGCAATAGGATATATATTATAGACAATATGATTAATTCTATATTCAACTTTGCGTGTTAAATTTAGACGTTAACATTGAGAAATTTCAACTATCAACATTTGGGGCTTTTAAAATTTAAATATTGCAAAAAAATACTTTTAAAATGCCTTAATATATAATATATCATGTATTTAAAGCAATATAGTACTCATTTGATATATCAGACTTAGCATAATTATTCAAAAGTCAAATTTATATGAGCCTGTGCCTAAAAATGGAGGTTTTCCAATGAAGGGGGGCCTTACATGAAGATGTAATATTTTCCAGCAATTTTAAATTTGTGAAGCTTTTTGATTATAAATAATCCTTACATATGTATTTAATGTACTTTAAATGGAAAGAAAACTTACAAATAACATATCATATTAGTTTAAAAGAGTCTTAGGCCAAGTAAGACTAAAAATAATTTAGGGTCAATTTAGGCCGTAGCACATATTTACATTTAAAAATGCATATTGAAGCTATAGGAAATAAAAATTTGTGTCTTTTCTATCATTTCTATACTCAGGTGACATGATACAATAAATCTGAGCACAAAAAGGCTCTTACATTCAACTTTTTTAGCAGACAGTATGGTCTGATACAAAGATTTTTCACTTTTTAGTGAAAAACTTGCATGCAATTTTAGTCTCAACAGGCTTATATTTGAACCACATGCTATCCTACAGAAGTAAAGAAAGATATTATGTGAAATGAAACAGGTACAAAAGACATTGTTAAGTGCTTTTTATACAAATTTAGTGAGGTCTTTATTATGGACTTCAACTTTTATGTGCCATGCTCCTCACATTTAACTTGATCAAAACAGGGCGTTAGGCGAGGGTCATTTATACAACACATTTTGCTCATATTGTCTGAGATAATCTTCTTTTCTGTAGATTCAGAGTTCACATATGAGTAATAAAACTGGATTAAAGCATAGAAACACAAAAGTTGACACATGAAAACATGTCAGATAGAAAGTCAGAATGCCACTTATGCATCAAAATTGAAAAAGCTATGAAATGCTTATTTTGACCATATAATGCCAAAATTGGTCATTTTTGCAGAAATTGTATCAAATAAAAGTTTAAATCCTTTAGTTTTATGCTATTTGACAAATTGACACCATCAAATCATTCAGGGAAGTTGCCAAAGTACAGATTCTATATTTCCTGATTTCACCTCTTAGGTCCGAGTACACAGTTATTTCGTAGTGCATTTCTTTTAGACAATAAATGAAAATAAAAAAAATCCCACCTGCGCTTTCTCAATAATATTTTTACAGTGTGTTGTACTACTTTTGGGACAAATTATATCAAAATTATAGAAAACTTCATCAGCTCTAACTCAAAATATGGACAATTTTGTGTTAAGGGGGTCTTGAAATCTTTTGACAGCTTCCGAAGTGCTAATTTTTGACCTTTTTCAGCTGGACCTAATCACTACTTTACATTAATATTTATGACCCAAATTTTTTTACAGTGTCATTTCACCCCCCAACTTGCTATATGAGTCATAAAACATGGAGAAATAAATTTGGAAGGGGTATAACAAAAATTGGCAAGTAACACACTGTCCACACTAAGGACTATATTCGTGGACAACGAAAATCAAAGGACGATAACTGTGTACTCGGACCTAATAGGATAGAATAAGTTGACCAATCTTAATAAAACTTGGTATGACTAAAGCTTAATATATTATAAGACTGCTTACAAAGTTTCATAGCAATAGGATATATATTATAGACAATATGATTAATTCTATATTCAACTTTGCGTGTTAAATTTAGACGTTAACATTGAGAAATTTCAACTATCAACATTTGGGGCTTTTAAAATTTAAATATTGCAAAAAAATACTTTTAAAATGCCTTAATATATAATATATCATGTATTTAAAGCAATATAGTACTCATTTGATATATCAGACTTAGCATAATTATTCAAAAGTCAAATTTATATGAGCCTGTGCCTAAAAATGGAGGTTTTCCAATGAAGGGGGGCCTTACATGAAGATGTAATATTTTCCAGCAATTTTAAATTTGTGAAGCTTTTTGATTATAAATAATCCTTACATATGTATTTAATGTACTTTAAATGGAAAGAAAACTTACAAATAACATATCATATTAGTTTAAAAGAGTCTTAGGCCAAGTAAGACTAAAAATAATTTAGGGTCAATTTAGGCCGTAGCACATATTTACATTTAAAAATGCATATTGAAGCTATAGGAAATAAAAATTTGTGTCTTTTCTA
Organism: Mytilus edulis; assembly: GCF_963676685.1. Classification (NCBI taxonomy): domain Eukaryota; kingdom Metazoa; phylum Mollusca; class Bivalvia; order Mytilida; family Mytilidae; genus Mytilus; species Mytilus edulis. The sequence continues at coordinate 23,921 of NW_027267170.1, forward strand.
TCATTTCTATACTCAGGTGACATGATACAATAAATCTGAGCACAAAAAGGCTCTTACATTCAACTTTTTTAGCAGACAGTATGGTCTGATACAAAGATTTTTCACTTTTTAGTGAAAAACTTGCATGCAATTTTAGTCTCAACAGGCTTATATTTGAACCACATGCTATCCTACAGAAGTAAAGAAAGATATTATGTGAAATGAAACAGGTACAAAAGACATTGTTAAGTGCTTTTTATACAAATTTAGTGAGGTCTTTATTATGGACTTCAACTTTTATGTGCCATGCTCCTCACATTTAACTTGATCAAAACAGGGCGTTAGGCGAGGGTCATTTATACAACACATTTTGCTCATATTGTCTGAGATAATCTTCTTTTCTGTAGATTCAGAGTTCACATATGAGTAATAAAACTGGATTAAAGCATAGAAACACAAAAGTTGACACATGAAAACATGTCAGATAGAAAGTCAGAATGCCACTTATGCATCAAAATTGAAAAAGCTATGAAATGCTTATTTTGACCATATAATGCCAAAATTGGTCATTTTTGCAGAAATTGTATCAAATAAAAGTTTAAATCCTTTAGTTTTATGCTATTTGACAAATTGACACCATCAAATCATTCAGGGAAGTTGCCAAAGTACAGATTCTATATTTCCTGATTTCACCTCTTAGGTCCGAGTACACAGTTATTTCGTAGTGCATTTCTTTTAGACAATAAATGAAAATAAAAAAAATCCCACCTGCGCTTTCTCAATAATATTTTTACAGTGTGTTGTACTACTTTTGGGACAAATTATATCAAAATTATAGAAAACTTCATCAGCTCTAACTCAAAATATGGACAATTTTGTGTTAAGGGGGTCTTGAAATCTTTTGACAGCTTCCGAAGTGCTAATTTTTGACCTTTTTCAGCTGGACCTAATCACTACTTTACATTAATATTTATGACCCAAATTTTTTTACAGTGTCATTTCACCCCCCAACTTGCTATATGAGTCATAAAACATGGAGAAATAAATTTGGAAGGGGTATAACAAAAATTGGCAAGTAACACACTGTCCACACTAAGGACTATATTCGTGGACAACGAAAATCAAAGGACGATAACTGTGTACTCGGACCTAATAGGATAGAATAAGTTGACCAATCTTAATAAAACTTGGTATGACTAAAGCTTAATATATTATAAGACTGCTTACAAAGTTTCATAGCAATAGGATATATATTATAGACAATATGATTAATTCTATATTCAACTTTGCGTGTTAAATTTAGACGTTAACATTGAGAAATTTCAACTATCAACATTTGGGGCTTTTAAAATTTAAATATTGCAAAAAAATACTTTTAAAATGCCTTAATATATAATATATCATGTATTTAAAGCAATATAGTACTCATTTGATATATCAGACTTAGCATAATTATTCAAAAGTCAAATTTATATGAGCCTGTGCCTAAAAATGGAGGTTTTCCAATGAAGGGGGGCCTTACATGAAGATGTAATATTTTCCAGCAATTTTAAATTTGTGAAGCTTTTTGATTATAAATAATCCTTACATATGTATTTAATGTACTTTAAATGGAAAGAAAACTTACAAATAACATATCATATTAGTTTAAAAGAGTCTTAGGCCAAGTAAGACTAAAAATAATTTAGGGTCAATTTAGGCCGTAGCACATATTTACATTTAAAAATGCATATTGAAGCTATAGGAAATAAAAATTTGTGTCTTTTCTATCATTTCTATACTCAGGTGACATGATACAATAAATCTGAGCACAAAAAGGCTCTTACATTCAACTTTTTTAGCAGACAGTATGGTCTGATACAAAGATTTTTCACTTTTTAGTGAAAAACTTGCATGCAATTTTAGTCTCAACAGGCTTATATTTGAACCACATGCTATCCTACAGAAGTAAAGAAAGATATTATGTGAAATGAAACAGGTACAAAAGACATTGTTAAGTGCTTTTTATACAAATTTAGTGAGGTCTTTATTATGGACTTCAACTTTTATGTGCCATGCTCCTCACATTTAACTTGATCAAAACAGGGCGTTAGGCGAGGGTCATTTATACAACACATTTTGCTCATATTGTCTGAGATAATCTTCTTTTCTGTAGATTCAGAGTTCACATATGAGTAATAAAACTGGATTAAAGCATAGAAACACAAAAGTTGACACATGAAAACATGTCAGATAGAAAGTCAGAATGCCACTTATGCATCAAAATTGAAAAAGCTATGAAATGCTTATTTTGACCATATAATGCCAAAATTGGTCATTTTTGCAGAAATTGTATCAAATAAAAGTTTAAATCCTTTAGTTTTATGCTATTTGACAAATTGACACCATCAAATCATTCAGGGAAGTTGCCAAAGTACAGATTCTATATTTCCTGATTTCACCTCTTAGGTCCGAGTACACAGTTATTTCGTAGTGCATTTCTTTTAGACAATAAATGAAAATAAAAAAAATCCCACCTGCGCTTTCTCAATAATATTTTTACAGTGTGTTGTACTACTTTTGGGACAAATTATATCAAAATTATAGAAAACTTCATCAGCTCTAACTCAAAATATGGACAATTTTGTGTTAAGGGGGTCTTGAAATCTTTTGACAGCTTCCGAAGTGCTAATTTTTGACCTTTTTCAGCTGGACCTAATCACTACTTTACATTAATATTTATGACCCAAATTTTTTTACAGTGTCATTTCACCCCCCAACTTGCTATATGAGTCATAAAACATGGAGAAATAAATTTGGAAGGGGTATAACAAAAATTGGCAAGTAACACACTGTCCACACTAAGGACTATATTCGTGGACAACGAAAATCAAAGGACGATAACTGTGTACTCGGACCTAATAGGATAGAATAAGTTGACCAATCTTAATAAAACTTGGTATGACTAAAGCTTAATATATTATAAGACTGCTTACAAAGTTTCATAGCAATAGGATATATATTATAGACAATATGATTAATTCTATATTCAACTTTGCGTGTTAAATTTAGACGTTAACATTGAGAAATTTCAACTATCAACATTTGGGGCTTTTAAAATTTAAATATTGCAAAAAAATACTTTTAAAATGCCTTAATATATAATATATCATGTATTTAAAGCAATATAGTACTCATTTGATATATCAGACTTAGCATAATTATTCAAAAGTCAAATTTATATGAGCCTGTGCCTAAAAATGGAGGTTTTCCAATGAAGGGGGGCCTTACATGAAGATGTAATATTTTCCAGCAATTTTAAATTTGTGAAGCTTTTTGATTATAAATAATCCTTACATATGTATTTAATGTACTTTAAATGGAAAGAAAACTTACAAATAACATATCATATTAGTTTAAAAGAGTCTTAGGCCAAGTAAGACTAAAAATAATTTAGGGTCAATTTAGGCCGTAGCACATATTTACATTTAAAAATGCATATTGAAGCTATAGGAAATAAAAATTTGTGTCTTTTCTATCATTTCTATACTCAGGTGACATGATACAATAAATCTGAGCACAAAAAGGCTCTTACATTCAACTTTTTTAGCAGACAGTATGGTCTGATACAAAGATTTTTCACTTTTTAGTGAAAAACTTGCATGCAATTTTAGTCTCAACAGGCTTATATTTGAACCACATGCTATCCTACAGAAGTAAAGAAAGATATTATGTGAAATGAAACAGGTACAAAAGACATTGTTAAGTGCTTTTTATACAAATTTAGTGAGGTCTTTATTATGGACTTCAACTTTTATGTGCCATGCTCCTCACATTTAACTTGATCAAAACAGGGCGTTAGGCGAGGGTCATTTATACAACACATTTTGCTCATATTGTCTGAGATAATCTTCTTTTCTGTAGATTCAGAGTTCACATATGAGTAATAAAACTGGATTAAAGCATAGAAACACAAAAGTTGACACATGAAAACATGTCAGATAGAAAGTCAGAATGCCACTTATGCATCAAAATTGAAAAAGCTATGAAATGCTTATTTTGACCATATAATGCCAAAATTGGTCATTTTTGCAGAAATTGTATCAAATAAAAGTTTAAATCCTTTAGTTTTATGCTATTTGACAAATTGACACCATCAAATCATTCAGGGAAGTTGCCAAAGTACAGATTCTATATTTCCTGATTTCACCTCTTAGGTCCGAGTACACAGTTATTTCGTAGTGCATTTCTTTTAGACAATAAATGAAAATAAAAAAAATCCCACCTGCGCTTTCTCAATAATATTTTTACAGTGTGTTGTACTACTTTTGGGACAAATTATATCAAAATTATAGAAAACTTCATCAGCTCTAACTCAAAATATGGACAATTTTGTGTTAAGGGGGTCTTGAAATCTTTTGACAGCTTCCGAAGTGCTAATTTTTGACCTTTTTCAGCTGGACCTAATCACTACTTTACATTAATATTTATGACCCAAATTTTTTTACAGTGTCATTTCACCCCCCAACTTGCTATATGAGTCATAAAACATGGAGAAATAAATTTGGAAGGGGTATAACAAAAATTGGCAAGTAACACACTGTCCACACTAAGGACTATATTCGTGGACAACGAAATATCAAAGGACGATAACTGTGTACTCGGACCTAATAGGATAGAATAAGTTGACCAATCTTAATAAAACTTGGTATGACTAAAGCTTAATATATTATAAGACTGCTTACAAAGTTTCATAGCAATAGGATATATATTATAGACAATATGATTAATTCTATATTCAACTTTGCGTGTTAAATTTAGACGTTAACATTGAGAAATTTCAACTATCAACATTTGGGGCTTTTAAAATTTAAATATTGCAAAAAAATACTTTTAAAATGCCTTAATATATAATATATCATGTATTTAAAGCAATATAGTACTCATTTGATATATCAGACTTAGCATAATTATTCAAAAGTCAAATTTATATGAGCCTGTGCCTAAAAATGGAGGTTTTCCAATGAAGGGGGGCCTTACATGAAGATGTAATATTTTCCAGCAATTTTAAATTTGTGAAGCTTTTTGATTATAAATAATCCTTACATATGTATTTAATGTACTTTAAATGGAAAGAAAACTTACAAATAACATATCATATTAGTTTAAAAGAGTCTTAGGCCAAGTAAGACTAAAAATAATTTAGGGTCAATTTAGGCCGTAGCACATATTTACATTTAAAAATGCATATTGAAGCTATAGGAAATAAAAATTTGTGTCTTTTCTATCATTTCTATACTCAGGTGACATGATACAATAAATCTGAGCACAAAAAGGCTCTTACATTCAACTTTTTTAGCAGACAGTATGGTCTGATACAAAGATTTTTCACTTTTTAGTGAAAAACTTGCATGCAATTTTAGTCTCAACAGGCTTATATTTGAACCACATGCTATCCTACAGAAGTAAAGAAAGATATTATGTGAAATGAAACAGGTACAAAAGACATTGTTAAGTGCTTTTTATACAAATTTAGTGAGGTCTTTATTATGGACTTCAACTTTTATGTGCCATGCTCCTCACATTTAACTTGATCAAAACAGGGCGTTAGGCGAGGGTCATTTATACAACACATTTTGCTCATATTGTCTGAGATAATCTTCTTTTCTGTAGATTCAGAGTTCACATATGAGTAATAAAACTGGATTAAAGCATAGAAACACAAAAGTTGACACATGAAAACATGTCAGATAGAAAGTCAGAATGCCACTTATGCATCAAAATTGAAAAAGCTATGAAATGCTTATTTTGACCATATAATGCCAAAATTGGTCATTTTTGCAGAAATTGTATCAAATAAAAGTTTAAATCCTTTAGTTTTATGCTATTTGACAAATTGACACCATCAAATCATTCAGGGAAGTTGCCAAAGTACAGATTCTATATTTCCTGATTTCACCTCTTAGGTCCGAGTACACAGTTATTTCGTAGTGCATTTCTTTTAGACAATAAATGAAAATAAAAAAAATCCCACCTGCGCTTTCTCAATAATATTTTTACAGTGTGTTGTACTACTTTTGGGACAAATTATATCAAAATTATAGAAAACTTCATCAGCTCTAACTCAAAATATGGACAATTTTGTGTTAAGGGGGTCTTGAAATCTTTTGACAGCTTCCGAAGTGCTAATTTTTGACCTTTTTCAGCTGGACCTAATCACTACTTTACATTAATATTTATGACCCAAATTTTTTTACAGTGTCATTTCACCCCCCAACTTGCTATATGAGTCATAAAACATGGAGAAATAAATTTGGAAGGGGTATAACAAAAATTGGCAAGTAACACACTGTCCACACTAAGGACTATATTCGTGGACAACGAAAATCAAAGGACGATAACTGTGTACTCGGACCTAATAGGATAGAATAAGTTGACCAATCTTAATAAAACTTGGTATGACTAAAGCTTAATATATTATAAGACTGCTTACAAAGTTTCATAGCAATAGGATATATATTATAGACAATATGATTAATTCTATATTCAACTTTGCGTGTTAAATTTAGACGTTAACATTGAGAAATTTCAACTATCAACATTTGGGGCTTTTAAAATTTAAATATTGCAAAAAAATACTTTTAAAATGCCTTAATATATAATATATCATGTATTTAAAGCAATATAGTACTCATTTGATATATCAGACTTAGCATAATTATTCAAAAGTCAAATTTATATGAGCCTGTGCCTAAAAATGGAGGTTTTCCAATGAAGGGGGGCCTTACATGAAGATGTAATATTTTCCAGCAATTTTAAATTTGTGAAGCTTTTTGATTATAAATAATCCTTACATATGTATTTAATGTACTTTAAATGGAAAGAAAACTTACAAATAACATATCATATTAGTTTAAAAGAGTCTTAGGCCAAGTAAGACTAAAAATAATTTAGGGTCAATTTAGGCCGTAGCACATATTTACATTTAAAAATGCATATTGAAGCTATAGGAAATAAAAATTTGTGTCTTTTCTATCATTTCTATACTCAGGTGACATGATACAATAAATCTGAGCACAAAAAGGCTCTTACATTCAACTTTTTTAGCAGACAGTATGGTCTGATACAAAGATTTTTCACTTTTTAGTGAAAAACTTGCATGCAATTTTAGTCTCAACAGGCTTATATTTGAACCACATGCTATCCTACAGAAGTAAAGAAAGATATTATGTGAAATGAAACAGGTACAAAAGACATTGTTAAGTGCTTTTTATACAAATTTAGTGAGGTCTTTATTATGGACTTCAACTTTTATGTGCCATGCTCCTCACATTTAACTTGATCAAAACAGGGCGTTAGGCGAGGGTCATTTATACAACACATTTTGCTCATATTGTCTGAGATAATCTTCTTTTCTGTAGATTCAGAGTTCACATATGAGTAATAAAACTGGATTAAAGCATAGAAACACAAAAGTTGACACATGAAAACATGTCAGATAGAAAGTCAGAATGCCACTTATGCATCAAAATTGAAAAAGCTATGAAATGCTTATTTTGACCATATAATGCCAAAATTGGTCATTTTTGCAGAAATTGTATCAAATAAAAGTTTAAATCCTTTAGTTTTATGCTATTTGACAAATTGACACCATCAAATCATTCAGGGAAGTTGCCAAAGTACAGATTCTATATTTCCTGATTTCACCTCTTAGGTCCGAGTACACAGTTATTTCGTAGTGCATTTCTTTTAGACAATAAATGAAAATAAAAAAAATCCCACCTGCGCTTTCTCAATAATATTTTTACAGTGTGTTGTACTACTTTTGGGACAAATTATATCAAAATTATAGAAAACTTCATCAGCTCTAACTCAAAATATGGACAATTTTGTGTTAAGGGGGTCTTGAAATCTTTTGACAGCTTCCGAAGTGCTAATTTTTGACCTTTTTCAGCTGGACCTAATCACTACTTTACATTAATATTTATGACCCAAATTTTTTTACAGTGTCATTTCACCCCCCAACTTGCTATATGAGTCATAAAACATGGAGAAATAAATTTGGAAGGGGTATAACAAAAATTGGCAAGTAACACACTGTCCACACTAAGGACTATATTCGTGGACAACGAAAATCAAAGGACGATAACTGTGTACTCGGACCTAATAGGATAGAATAAGTTGACCAATCTTAATAAAACTTGGTATGACTAAAGCTTAATATATTATAAGACTGCTTACAAAGTTTCATAGCAATAGGATATATATTATAGACAATATGATTAATTCTATATTCAACTTTGCGTGTTAAATTTAGACGTTAACATTGAGAAATTTCAACTATCAACATTTGGGGCTTTTAAAATTTAAATATTGCAAAAAAATACTTTTAAAATGCCTTAATATATAATATATCATGTATTTAAAGCAATATAGTACTCATTTGATATATCAGACTTAGCATAATTATTCAAAAGTCAAATTTATATGAGCCTGTGCCTAAAAATGGAGGTTTTCCAATGAAGGGGGGCCTTACATGAAGATGTAATATTTTCCAGCAATTTTAAATTTGTGAAGCTTTTTGATTATAAATAATCCTTACATATGTATTTAATGTACTTTAAATGGAAAGAAAACTTACAAATAACATATCATATTAGTTTAAAAGAGTCTTAGGCCAAGTAAGACTAAAAATAATTTAGGGTCAATTTAGGCCGTAGCACATATTTACATTTAAAAATGCATATTGAAGCTATAGGAAATAAAAATTTGTGTCTTTTCTATCATTTCTATACTCAGGTGACATGATACAATAAATCTGAGCACAAAAAGGCTCTTACATTCAACTTTTTTAGCAGACAGTATGGTCTGATACAAAGATTTTTCACTTTTTAGTGAAAAACTTGCATGCAATTTTAGTCTCAACAGGCTTATATTTGAACCACATGCTATCCTACAGAAGTAAAGAAAGATATTATGTGAAATGAAACAGGTACAAAAGACATTGTTAAGTGCTTTTTATACAAATTTAGTGAGGTCTTTATTATGGACTTCAACTTTTATGTGCCATGCTCCTCACATTTAACTTGATCAAAACAGGGCGTTAGGCGAGGGTCATTTATACAACACATTTTGCTCATATTGTCTGAGATAATCTTCTTTTCTGTAGATTCAGAGTTCACATATGAGTAATAAAACTGGATTAAAGCATAGAAACACAAAAGTTGACACATGAAAACATGTCAGATAGAAAGTCAGAATGCCACTTATGCATCAAAATTGAAAAAGCTATGAAATGCTTATTTTGACCATATAATGCCAAAATTGGTCATTTTTGCAGAAATTGTATCAAATAAAAGTTTAAATCCTTTAGTTTTATGCTATTTGACAAATTGACACCATCAAATCATTCAGGGAAGTTGCCAAAGTACAGATTCTATATTTCCTGATTTCACCTCTTAGGTCCGAGTACACAGTTATTTCGTAGTGCATTTCTTTTAGACAATAAATGAAAATAAAAAAAATCCCACCTGCGCTTTCTCAATAATATTTTTACAGTGTGTTGTACTACTTTTGGGACAAATTATATCAAAATTATAGAAAACTTCATCAGCTCTAACTCAAAATATGGACAATTTTGTGTTAAGGGGGTCTTGAAATCTTTTGACAGCTTCCGAAGTGCTAATTTTTGACCTTTTTCAGCTGGACCTAATCACTACTTTACATTAATATTTATGACCCAAATTTTTTTACAGTGTCATTTCACCCCCCAACTTGCTATATGAGTCATAAAACATGGAGAAATAAATTTGGAAGGGGTATAACAAAAATTGGCAAGTAACACACTGTCCACACTAAGGACTATATTCGTGGACAACGAAAATCAAAGGACGATAACTGTGTACTCGGACCTAATAGGATAGAATAAGTTGACCAATCTTAATAAAACTTGGTATGACTAAAGCTTAATATATTATAAGACTGCTTACAAAGTTTCATAGCAATAGGATATATATTATAGACAATATGATTAATTCTATATTCAACTTTGCGTGTTAAATTTAGACGTTAACATTGAGAAATTTCAACTATCAACATTTGGGGCTTTTAAAATTTAAATATTGCAAAAAAATACTTTTAAAATGCCTTAATATATAATATATCATGTATTTAAAGCAATATAGTACTCATTTGATATATCAGACTTAGCATAATTATTCAAAAGTCAAATTTATATGAGCCTGTGCCTAAAAATGGAGGTTTTCCAATGAAGGGGGGCCTTACATGAAGATGTAATATTTTCCAGCAATTTTAAATTTGTGAAGCTTTTTGATTATAAATAATCCTTACATATGTATTTAATGTACTTTAAATGGAAAGAAAACTTACAAATAACATATCATATTAGTTTAAAAGAGTCTTAGGCCAAGTAAGACTAAAAATAATTTAGGGTCAATTTAGGCCGTAGCACATATTTACATTTAAAAATGCATATTGAAGCTATAGGAAATAAAAATTTGTGTCTTTTCTATCATTTCTATACTCAGGTGACATGATACAATAAATCTGAGCACAAAAAGGCTCTTACATTCAACTTTTTTAGCAGACAGTATGGTCTGATACAAAGATTTTTCACTTTTTAGTGAAAAACTTGCATGCAATTTTAGTCTCAACAGGCTTATATTTGAACCACATGCTATCCTACAGAAGTAAAGAAAGATATTATGTGAAATGAAACAGGTACAAAAGACATTGTTAAGTGCTTTTTATACAAATTTAGTGAGGTCTTTATTATGGACTTCAACTTTTATGTGCCATGCTCCTCACATTTAACTTGATCAAAACAGGGCGTTAGGCGAGGGTCATTTATACAACACATTTTGCTCATATTGTCTGAGATAATCTTCTTTTCTGTAGATTCAGAGTTCACATATGAGTAATAAAACTGGATTAAAGCATAGAAACACAAAAGTTGACACATGAAAACATGTCAGATAGAAAGTCAGAATGCCACTTATGCATCAAAATTGAAAAAGCTATGAAATGCTTATTTTGACCATATAATGCCAAAATTGGTCATTTTTGCAGAAATTGTATCAAATAAAAGTTTAAATCCTTTAGTTTTATGCTATTTGACAAATTGACACCATCAAATCATTCAGGGAAGTTGCCAAAGTACAGATTCTATATTTCCTGATTTCACCTCTTAGGTCCGAGTACACAGTTATTTCGTAGTGCATTTCTTTTAGACAATAAATGAAAATAAAAAAAATCCCACCTGCGCTTTCTCAATAATATTTTTACAGTGTGTTGTACTACTTTTGGGACAAATTATATCAAAATTATAGAAAACTTCATCAGCTCTAACTCAAAATATGGACAATTTTGTGTTAAGGGGGTCTTGAAATCTTTTGACAGCTTCCGAAGTGCTAATTTTTGACCTTTTTCAGCTGGACCTAATCACTACTTTACATTAATATTTATGACCCAAATTTTTTTACAGTGTCATTTCACCCCCCAACTTGCTATATGAGTCATAAAACATGGAGAAATAAATTTGGAAGGGGTATAACAAAAATTGGCAAGTAACACACTGTCCACACTAAGGACTATATTCGTGGACAACGAAAATCAAAGGACGATAACTGTGTACTCGGACCTAATAGGATAGAATAAGTTGACCAATCTTAATAAAACTTGGTATGACTAAAGCTTAATATATTATAAGACTGCTTACAAAGTTTCATAGCAATAGGATATATATTATAGACAATATGATTAATTCTATATTCAACTTTGCGTGTTAAATTTAGACGTTAACATTGAGAAATTTCAACTATCAACATTTGGGGCTTTTAAAATTTAAATATTGCAAAAAAATACTTTTAAAATGCCTTAATATATAATATATCATGTATTTAAAGCAATATAGTACTCATTTGATATATCAGACTTAGCATAATTATTCAAAAGTCAAATTTATATGAGCCTGTGCCTAAAAATGGAGGTTTTCCAATGAAGGGGGGGCCTTACATGAAGATGTAATATTTTCCAGCAATTTTAAATTTGTGAAGCTTTTTGATTATAAATAATCCTTACATATGTATTTAATGTACTTTAAATGGAAAGAAAACTTACAAATAACATATCATATTAGTTTAAAAGAGTCTTAGGCCAAGTAAGACTAAAAATAATTTAGGGTCAATTTAGGCCGTAGCACATATTTACATTTAAAAATGCATATTGAAGCTATAGGAAATAAAAATTTGTGTCTTTTCTATCATTTCTATACTCAGGTGACATGATACAATAAATCTGAGCACAAAAAGGCTCTTACATTCAACTTTTTTAGCAGACAGTATGGTCTGATACAAAGATTTTTCACTTTTTAGTGAAAAACTTGCATGCAATTTTAGTCTCAACAGGCTTATATTTGAACCACATGCTATCCTACAGAAGTAAAGAAAGATATTATGTGAAATGAAACAGGTACAAAAGACATTGTTAAGTGCTTTTTATACAAATTTAGTGAGGTCTTTATTATGGACTTCAACTTTTATGTGCCATGCTCCTCACATTTAACTTGATCAAAACAGGGCGTTAGGCGAGGGTCATTTATACAACACATTTTGCTCATATTGTCTGAGATAATCTTCTTTTCTGTAGATTCAGAGTTCACATATGAGTAATAAAACTGGATTAAAGCATAGAAACACAAAAGTTGACACATGAAAACATGTCAGATAGAAAGTCAGAATGCCACTTATGCATCAAAATTGAAAAAGCTATGAAATGCTTATTTTGACCATATAATGCCAAAATTGGTCATTTTTGCAGAAATTGTATCAAATAAAAGTTTAAATCCTTTAGTTTTATGCTATTTGACAAATTGACACCATCAAATCATTCAGGGAAGTTGCCAAAGTACAGATTCTATATTTCCTGATTTCACCTCTTAGGTCCGAGTACACAGTTATTTCGTAGTGCATTTCTTTTAGACAATAAATGAAAATAAAAAAAATCCCACCTGCGCTTTCTCAATAATATTTTTACAGTGTGTTGTACTACTTTTGGGACAAATTATATCAAAATTATAGAAAACTTCATCAGCTCTAACTCAAAATATGGACAATTTTGTGTTAAGGGGGTCTTGAAATCTTTTGACAGCTTCCGAAGTGCTAATTTTTGACCTTTTTCAGCTGGACCTAATCACTACTTTACATTAATATTTATGACCCAAATTTTTTTACAGTGTCATTTCACCCCCCAACTTGCTATATGAGTCATAAAACATGGAGAAATAAATTTGGAAGGGGTATAACAAAAATTGGCAAGTAACACACTGTCCACACTAAGGACTATATTCGTGGACAACGAAAATCAAAGGACGATAACTGTGTACTCGGACCTAATAGGATAGAATAAGTTGACCAATCTTAATAAAACTTGGTATGACTAAAGCTTAATATATTATAAGACTGCTTACAAAGTTTCATAGCAATAGGATATATATTATAGACAATATGATTAA
>NW_027267171.1:0-15000 GCF_963676685.1 Mytilus edulis
TTTCGTTATTATAAACCCGTGTCACGTGATGTGGCGCGCGCGCTGTACCTAAAATAAAAGAAAAACTTTCCAAACTAAACATGAAACTTCTCCGGTAACAATAATATAGACCCCATACAGAAACAAACAAACAAACAAACAAACAAACAAACAAACAACCCCCCCCCCCCCAAATTCAATTAATTTTAAAGGGGGAAAGACCCCCTACAATTGCTTTAAAAAAGCAATTGATTTATATTGTAAAAAACCTTTTTAACCATTCTGTTCCGTTAATAAAAAATAAAAAAATCTCCCCGAGACTCCCTTTTGCCCCCCTTTTTTTTTAACCCTCCACTTACAACTGAATATAGGTTGTGTGCTATCTATATATATATTCTATCAACGGAAAACGAACGACAACTCCAGTTTTTTCCATATTATTAGGTCTTTCACTTTTCTGTGGAAAGCCTATTGTATTTGTTCTGATTATTATTATTATTTTTTTTTTTTTTTTCTTCCGCCAAATTTTGTTCTTGCGATAAATGTTTGTTTCGCAATATGTCGCTTAGATTTTTTTCATATTGTATCGTATAGTTTATGCGCTTTTAAATTTCACCCTGCTAAGCCGAACCATTTTCTTTGTAAGAGTTATCTCCCTATTCACTGTTTGTCATGTGTGTGCATCTCCTTCGTAACAAAATAAGAAAGCGACAAAATTCTTTTTACAAATTGTTCGTTACATCCTCAGGAATTTTTGGCTAATTTGGATCGAAGCGATTCGATGAAATTCTATAGGAGTTATGTACCTTTACGGAATAAATTTGTCGGTATGTTTTTTTAACTCATAAACGGTTAACCGTATAACCCTGGAATGTTTTTATTTGAGTCCCCTGGGTCCTAACTTAAAAAATTAGGTCAAGGTCAAAGGTCAAGGTCATATTTTAGATTTTCATATGTCTTTGATTTCCCTATAATTCTTGAATGGTATAGATACAGAAAATTTAAGCAGTGAAAAATGTTGAGTACTTCAAGGGGCAACTTTGTTACATTATGACTATATTGGTTTTACCATTATGTAAGGGACATAACCCCCATTGATGGTTTATAAAAAGCCATTATTAGGCATAACTCTTAAACAAAAGGTCCTTGACCCATAGGGTCTTTTGCAATGACATTGTGAAGCAATGACCTTGACAAAGGTCACAAGGTCAAAGGTCAAGGTCATGTACATATGTGATTTGGGGCACGACTTGAAGAATTTTATGTGTGTTTGCCAACCAACCAACCAACCAATCATGATCAATCAACCAATCATGATCATGATCGATCAATCAACCAATCATGATCATGATCAATCAACCAATCATGATCATGATCAATCAACCAATCATGATCATGATTAATAAATCAATCAATCATGTTTCCGTCTCATGTGTTTTATATAGGGTTCAAGATCTCCTTTGTTTCTTTTTCGCTGTTTCAATTGACCTTATCCAACGTGTTTAACCAACCAACCAACCAACCAACCAACCAACCAACCAACCAATCAATCAATCAATCAATCAATCAATCAATCAATCAATCAATCAATCAATCATGTTTCCGTCTCGTGTGTTTAATATAGGGTCCAAGATCTTCTTTGTTTCTTTTTCGCTGTTTCAATTGGCCCTATCCAACGTGTTTAACCAACCAACCAACTAATCAATCAATCAATCAATCAATCAATCAATCAATCATGATCATGATCAATCAATCAATCATGATCATGATCAATCAATCATGTTTCATAAAAAATTGAAATTTAATATTGTTCTTGCGTACTTCTGAAAAAAAAATCCACATGTACTCTGAAACTACAAGTCCAATCGACCTGAAAATTTGCAGGCAGCAGGGCATACATGTACTAAAGGTTCATAAAAAAACTTGGTGCGGATATCTCTCAAGACTTTTCCTAGAGAAAAAAATGGCAATGCTGTAAAAATCGCTTGCTAGGTCCGTAAATCTCAGTGACATCCTACAATAAATGTCCGCTCCTAGATTAAAATACTAATCTGTGTTACAAACTGGTGCTGAAAAATGTACATTTTAAGAAAATAATCGTTAAATGTGTATTAAAGTTACACCGGAACAATTAAATCCAAAACATGCACTGCTTGTGAACTGTCATCAAAATGTCAATTTCCTACAATGACAAAAGAAATTACATTGTGTGCACTCCGTCTCTATACATGTTGTCTGTTCAAAGTCCCCACCTAAAAAGGAATAAAAAGACTATCTTTTCGTTATTATAAACCCGTGTCACGTGATGTGGCGCGCGCGCTGTACCTAAAATAAAAGAAAAACTTTCCAAACTAAACATGAAACTTCTCCGGTAACAATAATATAGACCCCATACAGAAACAAACAAACAAACAAACAAACAAACAAACAAACAACCCCCCCCCCCCAAATTCAATTAATTTTAAAGGGGGAAAGACCCCCTACAATTGCTTTAAAAAAGCAATTGATTTATATTGTAAAAAACCTTTTAACCATTCTGTTCCGTTAATAAAAAAATAAAAAAAATCTCCCCGAGACTCCCTTTTGCCCCCCCTTTTTTTTTAACCCTCCACTTACAACTGAATATAGGTTGTGTGCTATCTATATATATATTCTATCAACGGAAAACGAACGACAACTCCAGTTTTTTCCATATTATTAGGTCTTTCCACTTTTCTGTGGAAAGCCTATTGTATTTGTTCTGATTATTATTATTATTTTTTTTTTTTTTTTTCTTCCGCCAAATTTTGTTCTTGCGATAAATGTTTGTTTCGCAATATGTCGCTTAGATTTTTTTCATATTGTATCGTATAGTTTATGCGCTTTTAAATTTCACCCTGCTAAGCCGAACCATTTTCTTTGTAAGAGTTATCTCCCTATTCACTGTTTGTCATGTGTGTGCATCTCCTTCGTAACAAAATAAGAAAGCGACAAAATTCTTTTTACAAATTGTTCGTTACATCCTCAGGAATTTTTGGCTAATTTGGATCGAAGCGATTCGATGAAATTCTATAGGAGTTATGTACCTTTACGGAATAAATTTGTCGGTATGTTTTTTTAACTCATAAACGGTTAACCGTATAACCCTGGAATGTTTTTATTTGAGTCCCCTGGGTCCTAACTTAAAAAATTAGGTCAAGGTCAAAGGTCAAGGTCATATTTTAGATTTTCATATGTCTTTGATTTCCCTATAATTCTTGAATGGTTATAGATACAGAAAATTTAAGCAGTGAAAAATGTTGAGTACTTCAAGGGGCAACTTTGTTACATTATGACTATATTGGTTTTACCATTATGTAAGGGACATAACCCCCATTGATGGTTTATAAAAAGCCATTATTAGGCATAACTCTTAAACAAAAGGTCCTTGACCCATAGGGTCTTTTGCAATGACATTGTGAAGCAATGACCTTGACAAAGGTCACAAGGTCAAAGGTCAAGGTCATGTACATATGTGATTTGGGGCACGACTTGAAGAATTTTATGTGTGTTTGCCAACCAACCAACCAACCAATCATGATCAATCAACCAATCATGATCATGATCGATCAATCAACCAATCATGATCATGATCAATCAACCAATCATGATCATGATCAATCAACCAATCATGATCATGATTAATAAATCAATCAATCATGTTTCCGTCTCATGTGTTTTATATAGGGTTCAAGATCTCCTTTGTTTCTTTTTCGCTGTTTCAATTGACCTTATCCAACGTGTTTAACCAACCAACCAACCAACCAACCAACCAACCAACCAACCAATCAATCAATCAATCAATCAATCAATCAATCAATCAATCAATCAATCAATCATGTTTCCGTCTCGTGTGTTTAATATAGGGTCCAAGATCTTCTTTGATTCTTTTTCGCTGTTTCAATTGGCCCTATCCAACGTGTTTAACCAACCAACCAACTAATCAATCAATCAATCAATCAATCAATCAATCAATCATGATCATGATCAATCAATCAATCATGATCATGATCAATCAATCATGTTTCATAAAAAATTGAAATTTAATATTGTTCTTGCGTAACTTCTGAAAAAAAAATCCACATGTACTCTGAAACTACAAGTCCAATCGACCTGAAAATTTGCAGGCAGCAGGGCATACATGTACTAAAGGTTCATAAAAAAACTTGGTGCGGATATCTCTCAAGACTTTTCCTAGAGAAAAAAAATGGCAATGCTGTAAAAATCGCTTGCTAGGTCCGTAAATCTCAGTGACATCCTACAATAAAATGTCCGCTCCTAGATTAAAATACTAATCTGTGTTACAAACTGGTGCTGAAAAATGTACATTTTAAGAAAATAATCGTTAAATGTGTATTAAAGTTACACCGGAACAATTAAATCCAAAACATGCACTGCTTGTGAACTGTCATCAAAATGTCAATTTCCTACAATGACAAAAGAAATTACAATTGTGTGCACTCCGTCTCTATACATGTTGTCTGTTCAAAGTCCCCACCTAAAAAGGAATAAAAAGACTATCTTTTCGTTATTATAAACCCGTGTCACGTGATGTGGCGCGCGCGCTGTACCTAAAATAAAAGAAAAACTTTCCAAACTAAACATGAAACTTCTCCGGTAACAATAATATAGACCCCATACAGAAACAAACAAACAAACAAACAAACAAACAAACAAACAACCCCCCCCCCCCCCAAATTCAATTAATTTTAAAGGGGAAAGACCCCCTACAATTGCTTTAAAAAAGCAATTGATTTATATTGTAAAAAACCTTTTTAACCATTCTGTTCCGTTAATAAAAAAATAAAAAAAAATCTCCCCGAGACTCCCTTTTGCCCCCCCTTTTTTTTTAACCCTCCACTTACAACTGAATATAGGTTGTGTGCTATCTATATATATTCTATCAACGGAAAACGAACGACAACTCCAGTTTTTTCCATATTATTAGGTCTTTCCACTTTTCTGTGGAAAGCCTATTGTATTTGTTCTGATTATTATTATTATTTTTTTTTTTTTTTCTTCCGCCAAATTTTGTTCTTGCGATAAATGTTTGTTTCGCAATATGTCGCTTAGATTTTTTTCATATTGTATCGTATAGTTTATGCGCTTTTAAATTTCACCCTGCTAAGCCGAACCATTTTCTTTGTAAGAGTTATCTCCCTATTCACTGTTTGTCATGTGTGTGCATCTCCTTCGTAACAAAATAAGAAAGCGACAAAATTCTTTTTACAAATTGTTCGTTACATCCTCAGGAATTTTTGGCTAATTTGGATCGAAGCGATTCGATGAAATTCTATAGGAGTTATGTACCTTTACGGAATAAATTTGTCGGTATGTTTTTTTAACTCATAAACGGTTAACCGTATAACCCTGGAATGTTTTTATTTGAGTCCCCTGGGTCCTAACTTAAAAAATTAGGTCAAGGTCAAAGGTCAAGGTCATATTTTAGATTTTCATATGTCTTTGATTTCCCTATAATTCTTGAATGGTTATAGATACAGAAAATTTAAGCAGTGAAAAATGTTGAGTACTTCAAGGGGCAACTTTGTTACATTATGACTATATTGGTTTTACCATTATGTAAGGGACATAACCCCCATTGATGGTTTATAAAAAGCCATTATTAGGCATAACTCTTAAACAAAAGGTCCTTGACCCATAGGGTCTTTTGCAATGACATTGTGAAGCAATGACCTTGACAAAGGTCACAAGGTCAAAGGTCAAGGTCATGTACATATGTGATTTGGGGCACGACTTGAAGAATTTTATGTGTGTTTGCCAACCAACCAACCAACCAATCATGATCAATCAACCAATCATGATCATGATCGATCAATCAACCAATCATGATCATGATCAATCAACCAATCATGATCATGATCAATCAACCAATCATGATCATGATTAATAAATCAATCAATCATGTTTCCGTCTCATGTGTTTTATATAGGGTTCAAGATCTCCTTTGTTTCTTTTTCGCTGTTTCAATTGACCTTATCCAACGTGTTTAACCAACCAACCAACCAACCAACCAACCAACCAACCAACCAATCAATCAATCAATCAATCAATCAATCAATCAATCAATCAATCAATCAATCATGTTTCCGTCTCGTGTGTTTAATATAGGGTCCAAGATCTTCTTTGTTTCTTTTTCGCTGTTTCAATTGGCCCTATCCAACGTGTTTAACCAACCAACCAACTAATCAATCAATCAATCAATCAATCAATCAATCAATCATGATCATGATCAATCAATCAATCATGATCATGATCAATCAATCATGTTTCATAAAAAATTGAAATTTAATATTGTTCTTGCGTAACTTCTGAAAAAAAAATCCACATGTACTCTGAAACTACAAGTCCAATCGACCTGAAAATTTGCAGGCAGCAGGGCATACATGTACTAAAGGTTCATAAAAAAACTTGGTGCGGATATCTCTCAAGACTTTTCCTAGAGAAAAAAAATGGCAATGCTGTAAAAATCGCTTGCTAGGTCCGTAAATCTCAGTGACATCCTACAATAAAATGTCCGCTCCTAGATTAAAATACTAATCTGTGTTACAAACTGGTGCTGAAAAATGTACATTTTAAGAAATAATCGTTAAATGTGTATTAAAGTTACACCGGAACAATTAAATCCAAAACATGCACTGCTTGTGAACTGTCATCAAAATGTCAATTTCCTACAATGACAAAAGAAATTACATTGTGTGCACTCCGTCTCTATACATGTTGTCTGTTCAAAGTCCCCACCTAAAAAGGAATAAAAAGACTATCTTTTCGTTATTATAAACCCGTGTCACGTGATGTGGCGCGCGCGCTGTACCTAAAATAAAAGAAAAACTTTCCAAACTAAACATGAAACTTCTCCGGTAACAATAATATAGACCCCATACAGAAACAAACAACAAACAAACAAACAAACAAACAAACAACCCCCCCCCCCCCAAATTCAATTAATTTTAAAGGGGGAAAGACCCCCTACAATTGCTTTAAAAAAGCAATTGATTTATATTGTAAAAAACCTTTTAACCATTCTGTTCCGTTAATAAAAAAATAAAAAAAATCTCCCCGAGACTCCCTTTTGCCCCCCCTTTTTTTTTAACCCTCCACTTACAACTGAATATAGGTTGTGTGCTATCTATATATATATTCTATCAACGGAAAACGAACGACAACTCCAGTTTTTTCCATATTATTAGGTCTTTCCACTTTTCTGTGGAAAGCCTATTGTATTTGTTCTGATTATTATTATTATTTTTTTTTTTTTTTCTTCCGCCAAATTTTGTTCTTGCGATAAATGTTTGTTTCGCAATATGTCGCTTAGATTTTTTTCATATTGTATCGTATAGTTTATGCGCTTTTAAATTTCACCCTGCTAAGCCGAACCATTTTCTTTGTAAGAGTTATCTCCCTATTCACTGTTTGTCATGTGTGTGCATCTCCTTCGTAACAAAATAAGAAAGCGACAAAATTCTTTTTACAAATTGTTCGTTACATCCTCAGGAATTTTTGGCTAATTTGGATCGAAGCGATTCGATGAAATTCTATAGGAGTTATGTACCTTTACGGAATAAATTTGTCGGTATGTTTTTTTAACTCATAAACGGTTAACCGTATAACCCTGGAATGTTTTTATTTGAGTCCCCTGGGTCCTAACTTAAAAAATTAGGTCAAGGTCAAAGGTCAAGGTCATATTTTAGATTTTCATATGTCTTTGATTTCCCTATAATCTTGAATGGTTATAGATACAGAAAATTTAAGCAGTGAAAAATGTTGAGTACTTCAAGGGGCAACTTTGTTACATTATGACTATATTGGTTTTACCATTATGTAAGGGACATAACCCCCATTGATGGTTTATAAAAAGCCTTATTAGGCATAACTCTTAAACAAAAGGTCCTTGACCCATAGGGTCTTTTGCAATGACATTGTGAAGCAATGACCTTGACAAAGGTCACAAGGTCAAAGGTCAAGGTCATGTACATATGTGATTTGGGGCACGACTTGAAGAATTTTATGTGTGTTTGCCAACCAACCAACCAACCAATCATGATCAATCAACCAATCATGATCATGATCGATCAATCAACCAATCATGATCATGATCAATCAACCAATCATGATCATGATCAATCAACCAATCATGATCATGATTAATAAATCAATCAATCATGTTTCCGTCTCATGTGTTTTATATAGGTTCAAGATCTCCTTTGTTTCTTTTTCGCTGTTTCAATTGACCTTATCCAACGTGTTTAACCAACCAACCAACCAACCAACCAACCAACCAACCAACCAATCAATCAATCAATCAATCAATCAATCAATCAATCAATCAATCAATCAATCATGTTTCCGTCTCGTGTGTTTAATATAGGGTCCAAGATCTTCTTTGTTTCTTTTTCGCTGTTTCAATTGGCCCTATCCAACGTGTTTAACCAACCAACCAACTAATCAATCAATCAATCAATCAATCAATCAATCAATCATGATCATGATCAATCAATCAATCATGATCATGATCAATCAATCATGTTTCATAAAAAATTGAAATTTAATATTGTTCTTGCGTAACTTCTGAAAAAAAAATCCACATGTACTCTGAAACTACAAGTCCAATCGACCTGAAAATTTGCAGGCAGCAGGGCATACATGTACTAAAGGTTCATAAAAAAACTTGGTGCGGATATCTCTCAAGACTTTTCCTAGAGAAAAAAAATGGCAATGCTGTAAAAATCGCTTGCTAGGTCCGTAAATCTCAGTGACATCCTACAATAAAATGTCCGCTCCTAGATTAAAATACTAATCTGTGTTACAAACTGGTGCTGAAAAATGTACATTTTAAGAAAATAATCGTTAAATGTGTATTAAAGTTACACCGGAACAATTAAATCCAAAACATGCACTGCTTGTGAACTGTCATCAAAATGTCAATTTCCTACAATGACAAAAGAAATTACATTGTGTGCACTCCGTCTCTATACATGTTGTCTGTTCAAAGTCCCCACCTAAAAAGGAATAAAAAGACTATCTTTTCGTTATTATAAACCCGTGTCACGTGATGTGGCGCGCGCGCTGTACCTAAAATAAAAGAAAAACTTTCCAAACTAAACATGAAACTTCTCCGGTAACAATAATATAGACCCCATACAGAAACAAACAAACAAACAAACAAACAAACAAACAAACAACCCCCCCCCCCCCCAAATTCAATTAATTTTAAAGGGGGAAAGACCCCCTACAATTGCTTTAAAAAAGCAATTGATTTATATTGTAAAAAACCTTTTTAACCATTCTGTTCCGTTAATAAAAAAATAAAAAAAATCTCCCCGAGACTCCCTTTTGCCCCCCCTTTTTTTTTAACCCTCCACTTACAACTGAATATAGGTTGTGTGCTATCTATATATATATTCTATCAACGGAAAACGAACGACAACTCCAGTTTTTTCCATATTATTAGGTCTTTCCACTTTTCTGTGGAAAGCCTATTGTATTTGTTCTGATTATTATTATTATTTTTTTTTTTTTTTCTTCCGCCAAATTTTGTTCTTGCGATAAATGTTTGTTTCGCAATATGTCGCTTAGATTTTTTTCATATTGTATCGTATAGTTTATGCGCTTTTAAATTTCACCCTGCTAAGCCGAACCATTTTCTTTGTAAGAGTTATCTCCCTATTCACTGTTTGTCATGTGTGTGCATCTCCTTCGTAACAAAATAAGAAAGCGACAAAATTCTTTTTACAAATTGTTCGTTACATCCTCAGGAATTTTTGGCTAATTTGGATCGAAGCGATTCGATGAAATTCTATAGGAGTTATGTACCTTTACGGAATAAATTTGTCGGTATGTTTTTTTAACTCATAAACGGTTAACCGTATAACCCTGGAATGTTTTTATTTGAGTCCCCTGGGTCCTAACTTAAAAAATTAGGTCAAGGTCAAAGGTCAAGGTCATATTTTAGATTTTCATATGTCTTTGATTTCCCTATAATTCTTGAATGGTTATAGATACAGAAAATTTAAGCAGTGAAAAATGTTGAGTACTTCAAGGGGCAACTTTGTTACATTATGACTATATTGGTTTTACCATTATGTAAGGGACATAACCCCCATTGATGGTTTATAAAAAGCCATTATTAGGCATAACTCTTAAACAAAAGGTCCTTGACCCATAGGGTCTTTTGCAATGACATTGTGAAGCAATGACCTTGACAAAGGTCACAAGGTCAAAGGTCAAGGTCATGTACATATGTGATTTGGGGCACGACTTGAAGAATTTTATGTGTGTTTGCCAACCAACCAACCAACCAATCATGATCAATCAACCAATCATGATCATGATCGATCAATCAACCAATCATGATCATGATCAATCAACCAATCATGATCATGATCAATCAACCAATCATGATCATGATTAATAAATCAATCAATCATGTTTCCGTCTCATGTGTTTTATATAGGGTTCAAGATCTCCTTTGTTTCTTTTTCGCTGTTTCAATTGACCTTATCCAACGTGTTTAACCAACCAACCAACCAACCAACCAACCAACCAACCAACCAATCAATCAATCAATCAATCAATCAATCAATCAATCAATCAATCAATCAATCAATCAATCATGTTTCCGTCTCGTGTGTTTAATATAGGGTCCAAGATCTTCTTTGTTTCTTTTTCGCTGTTTCAATTGGCCCTATCCAACGTGTTTAACCAACCAACCAACTAATCAATCAATCAATCAATCAATCAATCAATCAATCATGATCATGATCAATCAATCAATCATGATCATGATCAATCAATCATGTTTCAATAAAAAAATTGAAATTTAATATTGTTCTTGCGTAACTTCTGAAAAAAAAATCCACATGTACTCTGAAACTACAAGTCCAATCGACCTGGAAAATTTGCAGGCAGCAGGGCATACATGTACTAAAGGTTTCATAAAAAAACTTGGTGCGGATATCTCTCAAGACTTTTCCTAGAGAAAAAAAATGGCAATGCTGTAAAAATTCGCTTGCTAGGTCCGTAAATCTCAGTGACATCCTACCTAATAAAATGTCCGCTCCTAGATTAAAATACTAATCTGTGTTACAAACTGGTGCTTGAAAAAATGTACATTTTAAGAAAATAATCGTTAAATGTGTATTAAAGTTACACCGGAACAATTAAATCCAAAACATGCACTGCTTGTGAACTGTCATCAAAATGTCAATTTTCCTACAATGACAAAAGAAATTACATTGTGTTGCCACTCCGTCTCTATACATGTTGTCTGTTCAAAGTCCCCCACCTAAAAAGGAATAAAAAGACTATCTTTTCGTTATTATAAACCCGTGTCACGTGATGTGGCGCGCGCGCTGTACCTAAAATAAAAGGAAAAACTTTCCAAACTAAACATGAAACTTCTCCGGTAACAATAATATAGACCCATACAGAAACAAACAAACAAACAAACAAACAAACAAACAAACAACCCCCCCCCCCCCCAAATTCAATTAATTTTAAAGGGGGGAAAGACCCCCTACAATTGCTTTAAAAAAAGCAATTGATTTATATTGTAAAAAAACCTTTTTAAACCATTCTGTTCCGTTAATAAAAAAATAAAAAAAATCTCCCCGAGACTCCCTTTTTGCCCCCCCTTTTTTTTTAACCCTCCACTTACAACTGAATATAGGTTGTGTGCTATCTATATATATATTCTATCAACGGAAAAACGAACGACAACTCCAGTTTTTTCCCATATTATTAGGTCTTTCCACTTTTCTGTGGAAAGCCTATTGTATTTGTTCTGATTATTATTATTATTTTTTTTTTTTTTTTCTTCCGCCAAATTTTTGTTCTTGCGATAAATGTTTGTTTCGCAATAGTGTCGCTTAGATTTTTTTTCATATTGTATCGTATAGTTTATGCGCTTTTAAATTTCACCCTGCTAAGCCGAACCATTTTTCTTTGTAAGAGTTATCTCCCTATTCACTGTTTGTCATGTGTGTGCATCTCCTTCGTAACAAAATAAGAAAGCGACAAAATTCTTTTTACAAATTGTTCGTTACATCCTCAGGAATTTTTGGCTAATTTGGATCGAAGCGATTCGATGAAATTCCTATAGGAGTTATGTACCTTTACGGAATAAATTTGTCGGTATGTTTTTTTAACTCATTAAACGGTTAACCGTATAACCCTGGAATGTTTTTATTTGAGTCCCCTGGGTCCTAACTTAAAAAATTAGGTCAAGGTCAAAGGTCAAGGTCATATTTTAGATTTTCATATGTCTTTGATTTCCCTATAATTCTTGAATGGTTATAGATACAGAAAATTTAAGCAGTGAAAAATGTTGAGTACTTCAAGGGGCAACTTTGTTACATTATGACTATATTGGTTTTTACCATTATGTAAGGGACATAACCCCCATTGATGGTTTATAAAAAGCCATTATTAGGCATAACTCTTAAACAAAAGGTCCTTGACCCATAGGGTCTTTTGCAATGACATTGTGAAGCAATGACCTTGACAAAGGTCACAAGGTCAAAGGTCAAGGTCATGTACATATGTGATTTGGGGCACGACTTGAAGAATTTTATGTGTGTTTGCCAACCAACCAACCAACCAATCATGATCAATCAACCAATCATGATCATGATCGATCAATCAACCAATCATGATCATGATCAATCAACCAATCATGATCATGATCAATCAACCAATCATGATCATGATTAATAAATCAATCAATCATGTTTCCGTCTCATGTGTTTTATATAGGGTTCAAGATCTCCTTTGTTTCTTTTTCGCTGTTTCAATTGACCTTATCCAACGTGTTTAACCAACCAACCAACCAACCAAACCAACCAACCAACCAACCAATCATCAATCAATCAATCAATCAATCAATCAATCAATCAATCAATCAATCAATCAATCATGTTTCCGTCCTCGTGTGTTTAATATAGGGTCCAAGATCTTCTTTGTTTCTTTTTCGCTGTTTCAATTGGCCCTATCCAACGTGTTTAACCAACCAACCAACTAATCAATCAATCAATCAATCAATCAATCAATCAATCATGATCATGATCAATCAATCAATCATGATCATGATCAATCAATCATGTTTCATAAAAAAATTGAAATTTAATATTGTTCTTGCGTAACTTCTGAAAAAAAAATCCACATGTACTCTGAAACTACAAGTCCAATCGACCTGAAAATTTGCAGGCAGCAGGGCATACATGTACTAAAGGTTCATAAAAAAACTTGGTGCGGATATCTCTCAAGACTTTTCCTAGAGAAAAAAAATGGCAATGCTGTAAAAATCGCTTGCTAGGTCCGTAAATCTCAGTGACATCCTACAATAAAATGTCCGCTCCTAGATTAAAATACCTAATCTGTGTTACAAACTGGTGCTGAAAATGTACATTTTAAGAAAAATAATCGTTAAATGTGTATTAAAGTTACACCGGAACAATTAAATCCAAAACATGCACTGCTTGTGAACTGTCATCAAAATGTCAATTTCCTACAATGACAAAAGAAATTACATTGTGTGCACTCCGTCTCTATACATGTTGTCTGTTCAAAGTCCCCACCTAAAAAGGAATAAAAAGACTATCTTTTCGTTATTATAAACCCGTGTCACGTGATGTGGCGCGGCGCGCTGTACCTAAAATAAAAGAAAAACTTTCCAAACTAAACATGAAACTTCTCCGGTAACAATAATATAGACCCCATACAGAAACAAACAAACAAACAAACAAACAAACAAACAAACAACCCCCCCCCCCCCCCAAATTCAATTAATTTTAAAGGGGGAAAGACCCCCTACAATTGCTTTAAAAAAGCAATTGATTTATATTGTAAAAAACCTTTTTAACCATTCTGTTCCGTTAATAAAAAAATAAAAAAATCTCCCCGAGACTCCCTTTTGCCCCCCCTTTTTTTTTAACCCTCCACTTACAACTGAATATAGGTTGTGTGCTATCTATATATATATTCTATCAACGGAAAACGAACGACAACTCCAGTTTTTTTCCATATTATTAGGTCTTTCCACTTTTCTGTGGAAAGCCTATTGTATTTGTTCTGATTATTATTATTTATTTTTTTTTTTTTTTTCTTCCGCCAAATTTTGTTCTTGCGATAAATGTTTGTTTCGCAATATGTCGCTTAGATTTTTTTCATATTGTATCGTATAGTTTTATGCGCTTTTAAATTTCACCCTGCTAAGCCGAACCATTTTCTTTGTAAGAGTTATCTCCCTATTCACTGTTTGTCATGTGTGTGCATCTCCTTCGTAACAAAATAAGAAAGCGACAAAATTCTTTTTACAAATTGTTCGTTACATCCTCAGGAATTTTTGGCTAATTTGGATCGAAGCGATTCGATGAAATTCTATAGGAGTTATGTACCTTTACGGAATAAATTTGTCGGTATGTTTTTTTAACTCATAAACGGTTAACCGTATAACCCTGGAATGTTTTTATTTGAGTCCCCTGGGTCCTAACCTTAAAAAATTAGGTCAAGGTCAAAGGTCAAGGTCATATTTTAGATTTTCATATGTCTTTGATTTCCCTATAATTCTTGAATGGTTATAGATACAGAAAATTTAAGCAGTGAAAAATGTTGAGTACTTCAAGGGCAACTTTGTTACATTATGACTATATTGGTTTTACCATTATGTAAGGGACATAACCCCCATTGATGGTTATAAAAAAGCCATTATTAGGCATAACTCTTAAACAAAAGGTCCTTGACCCCATAGGGTCTTTTGCAATGACATTGTGAAGCAATGACCTTGACAAAGGTCACAAGGTCAAAGGTCAAGGTCATGTACATATGTGATTTGGGGCACGACTTGAAGAATTTTATGTGTGTTTGCCAACCAACCAACCAACCAATCATGATCAATCAACCAATCATGATCATGATCGATCATCAACAATCATGATCATGATCAATCAACCAATCATGATCATGATCAATCAACCAATCATGATCATG
>NW_027267172.1:0-37169 GCF_963676685.1 Mytilus edulis
AATATACCATACTAATGACAGTTTGTTTTGGATAATATGTTTTTAGAATATATTAAAAATATCACATGGTGTTGCATTTTTTTAAATAGTTATATGTATTGTGTAGGAATTGTACGCTTCGGGTACAAGATAAATAGTCTGATGGTCTTAATTAGCAGGAAGAGCATCAGCTCAGTAAGAAAATAATAAGATGGCTATTTTACGTATCTCTGAAATAAAGTTTCTGGCAGCGAAAAGATGAACACAATATAAAAGAATTGTCTTTCGATCAAATCCATTCTACAACAATTCACAATTATATATATATTAATAATAAAGAGAAATTCTAAAAGTCTTTGTATCACTTCAATATATCAATAATTTATCATGAACAATTTTTTTTTGTATTTCTTAATTAGGGAAAACAAAACGGTCCGTATTTCTTTGTCTTCATAGCACGGATAATTACTTTGTAATTGACACTCATGTTCCAATTATCTTTTTAGATATTCGCAACTTGTCCTTATTAGTTCATGAGTATGTATACGTTTGTGTCTATATATATACTTCCAAGAAATATCCTTAACCTATTTTTCATCGTGGATAGATTTAACAATCTATCAGAATTTCAAATTGACGAGAAAAACATCCTGCTAAAAGGAAGTTGAAACTTATGTACAGTCGAAATTTCTGTTATATTGTTCAAATTTAAAGAGAGATTCATTACGCGTATTTTATTTACATTCGGAAGAAAATAACATCATAACATCCCTGTAAGTTAATTCCAAAGTTTACTGGCATTTCAACATATTTCTAAAAGGCGGCAGAATTTACAACTTTTAATTTCTATATATCAAATTGTTTAGTGTTTAAAGACTTTTAATAAAGTTAGTTATTGCGGTAATGAAAATCATTCGAATCATACTAAAAAACGAAGGTCACGCGATTTAATAATTTTTGAAATATGAATTATACAAAATTATGAAAATAAACTCATCGTAGATACCAAAATTAAAATTTTATATTTGCGCCAGACGCGCGTTTCGGCTATAAAAGACTTATCAGTGACGCTCGAATCAAAAATATTAAAAAGGTCAGATAAAGTACGAAGTTGAAGAGCATTGAGGACCAAAAATTCCTAAAAGTTTTGCAAAATACAGCTAAGGTTATCTATTTCTAAGGTAGAAAAACCTTAGTATTTTAAAAAAATTAAAGTTTTGGGAATAGTTCATTTATAACTATGAACATATCAATGATAACTCAAGTCAACACATAAGTGCTGACTACTAGACTGGTGATACCGTCGGGGAATTAAAACTCCACCACCAGTGGCAACGAACAAATGGTTGTAAATAAACTCATCATACATACCAGGATTGAAATTTTATATTTGCGCCAGACGCGCGTTTCGTCTACAAATCACTCATCAGTGACGCTCGGATCAAAAATGTTAAAAAGGCCAAATAAAGTACGAGTTGAAGAGCATGCATTGACGATAAAAAATTCTTAATTGTTTTGCCAAATACAGCTAAGGTTATCTATTCCTGAGGTAGATAAACCTTAGTTTTTCAAAAATTTAAAGATTTGCAAACAGTTAATTTCAAATTATGAACATATCAATGATAACAACGGATAACTCAAGTCAACACAGAAGTGCTGACTACTGGGCTGGTAAGCTTAGATGGCGATGACCCATTGGTCTTAATTAAAGTTTCGGAGATAGCAGATAGAGTTTTTTTTATACGATTATTTGAAGTAATCAAATAAGTAAACAATATCATTAAGCAATTAGTATTATTGTGAATATAATGGAAGTACATTGTAGGTCAGAATCAATAAATTCTGTAAGTCTATGTGTCTGTCAGTGTTTAATAATAACGTTCAAATTAAGGAAAAGAAAGACATCAGCCCCCCCCCCCCCCCCTTTTCCCCTTTATGGTTAAACCTTAAACGCGTTCCCCTGAACATTCAAGTTCCAAATTTTTACCCCTATTTTTTCGGCTATTTTATTTCCTGTTCATCAGTGCAAATATCCATCTTTGCGACCTTTCTAATAAAAATGTAGAAAAGATTTAAATGCATTATATCCTTGTTTCATCCTGAGAACATAAGGAGTCTAGTGTGGGTTTTTTTTTCACGCATACTACTTAATGTCTTAGGTGCTTCATATTTTCCCACAACAGTGTACAAACCAGATTGCAAGTTGTATATTTTTCGTTCATGAGTGAACATATCCTCATTACGATCCACCTCATAAAAAAGTACAAAAGATATAATAGATAAGTATTAACCGTACTTATTCATCAAAAAGTTTGGAGTCTAGTAATTTTATGTTCACGTCCAATCACTGAATGTTGTTAACAAATTTTGGTCCACAGTGCTCTTCAACTATGTGTGGCCTTTTTCAACCCTTTTTAATTCGAGGGTAAATGATGAGTCTTTTTGAGACGAGCCGCGTGTCTTGTGTACACAATTTCAATCCTGGTATATATAATGAGTTTACTTTTGTGAAGTTGCGTCACATTATCCCACAACATTTTAATGCAAACAAGGGTGTAACTGTATAATGACTACATCCAAAATGGAGTTGCTCAATCCAAGAAATACGATAAAATTGCAATGTCACTTAATAATCATACTTCAACAGGAGCAACCGTGATTTGGAATGTAAATCAAGACATCGTTTTCGGTTTTTACAGTAGTCTTTACGCTTAGCTATGCATAACAAAAAATATAGTTAATATTAAAATAAAGAGATGTGGTATGATTGTTAATGAGGAAAACTATGCATCAAATGTCAATTTAAGTGGATTTAAGCAATTATAACACTACAAAAATCTAAAAGTCTGTAAAGACCAGTTTTTGTCTTAATTTGCATGAACTCTAAGTGGATTAAAACAAGTATAGGCAACCGCACGGCCTTCAATAATTTAAAAAACCCATACAGTATAAGCGGCAATAAATGGTCCCGACATGAAAAATATAAAACAATTTAATTGAGTAAATTTACGAAAAGTAAACATAACGGACAGGAACCAATGGCAACCACTGAACTACGGGCTTCTGACTTCGGACGGGCTCATAAATAATGTGGTGGGGCTAAACGTGTTTGAAAGCGCCAGTCACCTCCTTTATCTGGGACAGATTGTCAAGATAAAAACAAACTATAAAAACCAGTTGAAAAGAGGTAAATCATTAGATCGATACAAGGCAAATAAACATTTCACAAAAACACAAAAGGTTTACAACTTTTTAAAAATGTGTGTGCATATAGTAGTCATGATAAGTTAAAAAAAAGTTCAAATAGAAGAATCAACAAGCAACATTATGTAACCATATATATGATATATGACCAGAAAAGAAAACAACATTGAAACATATAAGAAATTCCGACCAAAAACAACTGACTATTATTTTTATACATTTAAATATAATTTAAAAAAAAATATTTTTAAACACAGTATAAGTACTACATGACTTGAATCTTGACTCATCATAACAGGAAGATATAGATAATAAATGTAAACGATTTGAACTTGACATCTTCCGTAGGTTACAAGTAAAAACGTGATACTTTCAACATTCGCTGGGTTTGTCCTTGATTTTTTTAACAAATGCATTCTATCATGAGCTATGACGATCTGAATTGTGAATAAAGCAGACCTGGGTTAATTGTAATTGTAATCACCAATCAGCTGTAATTGATTACTCTTTTTCAAGTAATCCTTGTAATCATTATTCAGCAAACAATCTGATTACATGTAATTTGATTTAAACAGATGAACCTTTTAATTAATCATATATAATAAATATTTAACTTGTTAAAATAGTGTCATCAAATTGAGAATGAAATGTTAATTGAGTTATTTAATTCAGTAAAATTTAAACTGTTGGAGAGTTATCTCATTGACATTCATACCATATCTTCTTATATCTTGTTACAGTCCTTGTAATCCTGATTACTTTTTTTTTACATTTTGATAACAATGAAAAAATATATCTAAAATTGTATTTATGGTCAAAATGTCATGTCTTAAATGAACCTTTTTTTTAATCATATTTAATAAATATCTAAGTTGTTAAAATAGTGTTGTTTACTTGAAGCATGTTAATTGAGTTATTTAATTCAGTAAAAAATAAACTGTTGGAGATGTGTCTAATTGGCACTTATACCATATCTTCTTAAATCTTGTTACGGTATTGAAAGACATCATTAGTTTAAGTAAAAGGTACTGTACATATATATTTACAATTTAGAGGTGTCTATATACTAGTCAACAAAAGAAACGATACAAGGCAATTAATTTTCCATATACATATAGTCTTATATTTACAGAGTGTCATTTTCTCATCAAAACCATTGATTTAAGAAAAATACGCGAATTTGATTTTGTTATTGTTTGTGTCCTCCAGATTTCACTCCAAACACAATGATGATTGGGGGATTGTCTTTATGAAATAATTATGCTTGTACTTATCATGATTATGTAATGATAGCAACTTATTTCATTTAACTGAATTGCATATTAAAGATTTCCAGTGATTGCACCAGGCACTAGCAATCTGAAATCAAATATCTCATCAGGAAAAACAAAAAGATTTGAATCAATGACGAATACAAGAAATCCCCAATCTACAAAAGAAGACCACAATCAGGTCATATAAAGGATAAATCGTACCCAACGTTTCTGTTATTGTTGTAAATTGAGTTCGACCTTGAAAACTTATTTATATACAATATAAGTACTACGTGACTTTATAAGTTGAATGTTGACTCATCATAACAGGAAGATGAAGGGTGTAAATATTAACGATTTGAACTTGACATCTTCCGTAGGTTACAAGTGGAAACATTATAGTATCTACATTAGCTTGGTGATTCCTTATATACATGATATACCTTATTCATTGTATCATCCAATGCTTTGTATCTTGAATGTAGTAATCGGGAACTATGTTACGGGTGGAGGAGGCTACAATATGTACACGTTTTTATTAACTATACAGCCCATTCAATGCGACATCAAACCATGTTTCGAAATCTTAAAAAAAACAAGGGTTGCATATCATTTTCATTACTAAGTCGAGTTTGGACGTTTCTATTTAGGGGTATTAAATTACTACTAACTTGATCATCTAGTTGGCAGTTCTTTTTTCAAAGGGATTTAATGTCTTTCATTGTTCAGCGTGTTTATGTCATTACATAGCGGTATTAATTTCTTTTTTAACGCAATATGATGCAGTTAGTATATAAACATATTTGATTTGGAACATTTACATTGGTAAACTATTAGGTTGACAATGCTCTTTGTACTTTAAAAAAAATAAGCTCTTCTAGTCTTTTAGACATAAATGTTAGCTAAATAGACGTTTCCCAGCACCTTACGAACGGATAAAACTCTACGAACGTATCGTCAAGGAGCAGTTATTTTGTTATAATAAAATCCACTAATAAATGTCTACCGACATGGCAGTGTGTTCAACGACAACAGTTAACACTTAATATTCTTTTTGCAACCTTGCATTTTATTAGTATGGTTAAACATCAGGCTAAAGAATTTCTGTTGTTGAATGTTCCGTATTCTTACGTTCAGTTCCGTTTGTTTACTTGTCGTATATGCCTTCGATTTATCTGCCTTATCAATTTAAAAATAAAGTTGAGAATTGAAATGGGGAATACCTCAAAGAGACAACAACCCGACTAAAGAGCAGACAACAGCCGATGGCCACCAATGAGCTTCCAACGTAGCGAGAAAATCCCGCACCCGGAGGTGGTCCTAAGCTGGCCCCTAAATAAAATGTGTTTACTAGTTCAGTGAAAATGGACATAACACTAAACTCCAAAATATATAAATGAAATAAAATAAAAAAAAAACATACAAGAACAACAAAGGCCAGAGGCTCCTGACTTGGGACAGCCTAAAAAAAGCAGCGGGTCAAACATGTTTTGTAGATTCTCAACCCTCCCCTATACCTCTAGCCAATGTATAATAAAGAAACACATATTATTACGCACAGTAAAACTCAGTTTAAAAGAAGTCCGAGTCCGATGTCAGAATAGGTAACAAAATAAACTAAGCAAAATGACAATGATACATAAATTAAAAAAGGACTACTGCAGTTACTGACATGCCAGCTTCACATCTCAATTAAACTCATTGGAAAAATTATGTCTTCATCATATGAAAAAGAACATTGTTTTCTGAATGTCGTTGTTGAAAAAAATGGCGCATATGGTTTGTATTTGATTGATTGATTGTTGGATATTTAATGTTCAGTGGCAAGTATTTCATCCATTTCACGACGAGATTAACGTTTAATAAAGGATTGAAAAGTGATTGAGGTGACATAACCTAAATATGCTTCATTTATTATATCCACATGTCCTTTATATTGAACGTCTAAAGAAAATGTTTTGGTAAATACTGTCTCCTAAAATACAGCACCCAACAGTCTAAAGATACGCAAGGTCTAATTGGTCCGAGTTGCTGATACGCATGAGCGTTATTTTCGTGTTCAAGAGTATCTTGGATAAATATGTTGTGAACACCGCTATTTAGTCATGTTTTAAGAATATTTATTAGGAATCAGTTACAGAAATATAAAGGTGCACCCGATCTATCGTAAATTGATAGAGTTTTGTGTATCCTTGTTGAAAGTATGAGTCAGAACCAACAAAACTGCATAGTTATCAAAAGGTATATTTTTTTGTTTTAAATTGCATGGCCAAAGTAAAAAGAAAGAGATGATAAATATAAATAAACAGAAGAAAATATAAACAGCATGCCATAAAAGCTCCTCAACGAAAACAATAAAAAAGAAAACAAAATAAATTATATATGTACTATGGACGATAATAAAAACATACACAAAAAAGAATAAGAAAGGCAATATTTTTTTTAAAAAACAAACAAAAAAACACAATACATGACAGAACATCTTTTAAAATTTTAACTGTTTTTTTTTTCAAATATTTATTAAATATTTCCTTTTATTTATCTGCTTCAGTATACCAGTTTAAGCTTAAATATCAATCAATAATAATCAATAAAGGGGAATACGTATACGTGATCATTCGGATTTTAGGGGTTAGGGCAACGAAGTTATCCCGGATCCGAGTATGTTTTTTGTTTTTGTTTTCAAATTAAAAAAACTAGTGGTGTTCGCTCCTAGATTTATTTTACCTCATGTTTGCGAAAACTTTTTGCCGTTGATCTGATCCTAGAAAAGACTCAAAATGATTCCTTTCCCCTTCCATTTCAAAGGTCTATATAATTTTATCCTTTTTCACTTATATGTACTAAAAAATATATTTGAACTAATGTTGTAATATTTATCAAAATCTCTTGGACGATTACTGTACTTGTCTAAACATTTTATATTCTTTGCCAAAAGAATTGATCAATTAGATGTTCAACTGTGTTGATTGAACAGAACATTGTATATCATATATTATGATATATAAAGTAAGTCAAAGACATTTCAAAAGTAAGAAGAGCACTGTCGATAGTCCTATAATAATAAATAAATTAATGCTACTTCTTTTCTCGTTACGGCAAGTTATGTCAAGTTAGGGCAGATTTCGTTCGTTCGTTAGATTCATCAAAAAAATCCAATAAGGTTGTAAAGATGTCGTATCAAAACGTTCTTATAAAAAAATCTGCTTCTATGTAAAAAAGAAAATAACAAAAATACTGATCTCCGAGGATGGTTTTGACAACATTTTAAAATTTGGTGTAAACATCTTAAAACGTTACGTAATTAACATTGATAAAATATATTTAAACATAATTATTTTGCTAATGTGTTAACAACATGAACAATAATCTTTAAATATTGATATGAAAAGATATATGCAAAAGCATTCAATAGAAATACATGAAATAATGAAACAATTTACTCAAAATATATACATATTGCTGTTATCCAGATTTGTTGATAAAGTGCCAACAGCGAACGTTTTAAATTCATAATAGTACTGTTGTCACCACTTCTTAGACATGATCCTAACATATGATGGAATCAGAAACCAAAGGTTTAACTAACTCTTTACATGTTAAAAAAGCTCAAATTTTGAACTTATAAATGCGTCTGAAGATACCAAACAATAGAATAAATGAGATGTGGTAGGTTTGCCAATGAGACAACTATCCACCAAAGGTCTAGCTGATTTTTAAGTGTCAGCAAACACAATTTAAAAATGAGGTAAT
This sequence comes from Mytilus edulis, assembly GCF_963676685.1. Classification (NCBI taxonomy): domain Eukaryota; kingdom Metazoa; phylum Mollusca; class Bivalvia; order Mytilida; family Mytilidae; genus Mytilus; species Mytilus edulis. Next base: position 8,190 of record NW_027267172.1, read on the forward strand.
TATTTATTCGGTGCCTTTATTATGAAATTGATCACAAATGCAGGATTGAGATAGAAGGGGTTGCATGTCCTTTAAATGACATTTATATGATTTTGTCTTTAAAACATTTTGCTTCATTTGTATTGCTTATTTGAGGGTTACTACGTTAAGGTCTAGTTTAACCTTTAGTTATTCATACGCGCATAAAATAGTCCTGCTGTTAGGTTCTGACTGCATATATTCATGATTTGTTTAACAGAATCCCTCCAAAAATATGATTATCATTCAATGTATAAAACAATTCCGAGTTGCCCAGAATGCTATGTGAGCTAAAACTGAAGCTTCATTCCGAAGTTTTAGTAACAACCATGTACACAGGTTTCGTTATTTTGACTAGTAGTTTTCTGATTTGTAGGCAGTACTTTCCTATTCACATAATGGTTCTTCTTTATCGCTTCAAGGTCGGACTATCACCTAACTGAATTAAAAGCCGTTCAAAGTGAAAAAAGTGGAAATAACTCAATTAAAGATTGATATAAAGGAGTTCACAATTACACTGCTTTACATTTCAGGCTGTTAAAATAACAAAATGGTTGTATTGTAATCAATGATGTATATGTACAAACTTTTTCTCATCAACAAAAGTCATCATGACTATACAACATTTAGCTAATTTGGTAAATTTTGATATCATATATGATCCTGTTTTCTATATTGTGATAGTTGTAGTGTGTCACATTAGCGGACAGACTTCTGGACCTATTAAAGCAGTTGGTATGCGGTACCTTGGGTATTGTTGACTTTTTGATATTTTGTTTATTTTACATGAATCAAGTGAAGTATTGTGACGTATGGAGTCCCTGGTGAAATGTTTCAAACATATCAAACTAAAAGAAACTCTTAGAAACTGTATACATGTGAGATGAATGATTATTCGAATGTAAATACTGAATAACATAGGTATGAATTATAGAAAAATTTTATTCTCATCTTAAACTTACTAAACTGTGATGTATGAATAATTTGCAAGAATGATAATGTTCTTTAGAAAGGAAAGATATGATAATGATTTTACAAGAAGTAAATGAAAAACAAATGCACTTATAGGTCTCCATTTTGCCTTTAACAATGAGAAATTTCCATACAGTATGGTCAGCTATAACAGACTCCCTCACATGAAAAATGTGAAACAATTTAAATGAGAAAATAAACGTCCTAATTTACCAAATACAAGTAATGAAAAACAAATATGACAGACATGAACTATGGACAATCAGCAAAATACCTGGGACAATGTGTTACTGCACAACATGAGAACAATCTATAAAAACTAGCTGCGAATGGCTTAACTAAACAAATTTGCACGAAGCACAAATAAACCACCTTACATGAACACATAGCCGTAAAGCTATTAAATTACAATTTCAAAGGCAAAGACGACTTTTATATTCCAGCATTCGATACACTTTTGATGTCAAAATGATGTTGTTAATACGTCACGGTAAACGTCAGTTATTCAAAGGAGTCTTTTACACAAATCAATCTTGTGTCAATAGGCTAAGCCTATCTTGATTAAACTGCACAAGTTCATAAAACAGGAGCTCGATATGGGTATTGTATTCACCGTGCATATTGTTAAAACAAATCACCAGGAGCCTATATTTCATCGTAAAAGGTTTATTTTATTTTCCGTTGAATCTTGATGCGTGCACATATACCTATTACGATTAACTTTAGAACAAAGTTTTAGAAATGAAAATAAAAAACAATATCCAGACTTCATCGTAAAAACATAGACAACCACAATGTTATTTGAGCATATGTTTGTAAATATATATAAAGACTGCTTTCAAACCGGAGCCATTCATTCTGAGAAGGGCAATATGTCCTCAATATTACTAAAAGTTATAACTTGACCAGGAACTACGGGATCTTCAATTGTAAATAAAAAAATAAGGATTACAGATTACTCTTTGTCGGACGATATATCTTATATATGTCTTATGAAACGATATTACGGTCATTGATAAAAATTTAACAACGACAACGACGCCATTGACACCGATTACCTATAATAAATTACTTTGATCATTCAACCCTCTAAAACAGAGTTTGAATTAACCTACAAATCTATTTAATAATCAGGAAAGTGTAGACAATGGTTGCGAGTTAATTCTTTATTTCTATTGAGTAATAAGCAATATAACAAAACTCTTCAACCATCAACAATCAGACACTAACAATCTACAAATATACCACTCGGTAAATATATATGTTAAAACTCGGCAAGTCTACAAGAACAACTCTCGGCCAATATAAACAATGACCGCTAGGATAAAAAGTCAAATCACAAAAATAGCGAACTCCAAAGAAAATTCAAAACTGAAAGTCTCTTATCAAATGGCAAAATCAAAACCTCAAACACATCAAACGAATGGATAACAACTGTCATATTCCTTACGTATTAAACAGTTGCAAATCAAATTATATATTAGATAACTCCCGGCCAATCTACAAAATGACCATTCGTGTCAGACATTTTTTTTAAATCAGCCAAAAAAGAGCACGACCGCTCGTATTATGTATACGATAAAATAATCGGCAAAAATAACTAGGGAAATAAAGAAGATAACTCGCCAATCTTCAAATGACTTCTCGGGTAATTTATAAGATAACTCTGACCATCATATATTCTGTCATTGTACATTTATCTTGACCTTGAACAACATTTTTTTTAAATATAAACAGGATAAGTACAACGTGATAACATTATTTGATTGTTGACTCATCATAACAGGAAGATATAGGTTGTAATTATTAACGATTTAAACTTGACATCATCCGAAAATTATAAGTACACACGTTATATTATTGTAATAAACTTGTATTGACTTTAATTATTGTATTTTCCAATGCATTTAATTATCAGTCTAATAATATTTATTAAATTAAAGGTAATATGATAAAAAAAAACATTTCAGTCAATGCTGTAAATACAACTTGTTTCGAGAACTTATCAAACCAGGGTGTCTATTAAATTTCTTCAGTCAAGTTTAAAGCTTAACCGTGTGCCAAATTCTTAATTCTTTACCTTAAACAGTATTATTTAGGTTAATTTTCTGTTTTCGGTTACGTTTTACGGAGGTTTATTAGAGCATAAAATAGTAGATATCATGTGTGTCCCTCTCTCTGTTGTTTCAAATATCAGTGCTCTATTATATGTTATATCAGTGCTCTATTATATGTTGTCTGACTTCATTGAGGCAAACATCATAATCAATCGCTGAATTTTATTATATATTGCCTGGTGTCATTGGGAGGAACACCATAATCAATAGGAGAATTCTATAATGCGTTCAATGGTGTTGTCTAATGTCATTGAGACAAACTATATAATCAATCGGCAGAATTTATTACATGTTGTCTGGTGTCATTGAGACAGACATCAAAATCAATCGGCGGAATTTATTACATGTTGTCTGGTGCCATTGCGATAGACATCAAAATCAATAGGCGGAATGTATTACATGTTATCTGGTGCCATTGCGATAGACATCAAAATCAATCGGTGGATTCTATGATATGTTGTCAAGTGTCATTGAGACAATTATAAAAATAAATCGGTGGATTGTATTATATGTTGTCCTGGTGTCATTAGGACTTACAGTATAATCAATCGGTGGATTCTTTTATAGGTTTATTGTCCTGGGTTTATAATTTTTGATCCCATTTCACAAAGTTGATACACAACCATCTTGTCTTGTTTTATTATAAAATGTTACTGAACAGGGATATTATTAGTCAGATAGTTGATAAAAATGTTAACAAATATACGACACTACAAGATCAATTGTAAAAGGGAAAGTCATTCAAAACTGACAACATCAATTAAATGGACTCATCTAATTTAACAAAATATGTTCACTGTTTATCAAATAGAACATCTTTAGCAAACTAGTATGTCGACACTGTCTGACAAGTGCTATCACGAAGTTAAGTGTACAGGATGAATTTATTCTGGTTACTAAACATTAACGTTATAAGAACGCAAGACCAATATTACCTAATTTTTTTTATCATAGTTTTTATTTTCTTCAAAGGTACAGAATATGACAGATATCATCTACACTTGTTTTTATCAGCCTTTTGTTTTCAACTTTCTTATTATACTGTTAGTTTTTACCTTTTACTTCCTCTAGACAATATCTTCAAATGTATAAAAGTAAATCAAAGTGCCCAGATGCAATTAATATGCAATACATCAACGACCGTCTATATCGTTGAATGAGTTAAAGTGAGCTAAAATAGAACAAAAAAATATATAGAAACAAAACAAGCTTACTTACCTTCTATAGCTATTACATCTACATGGCGCTGGTTTAAAATAATGTTGTCGCCTATTAGAGTATTACCTCATATGGAATAGAAGAGCAGGAAGCAAACATTTATTCAGAACGAGGCAGTGATGAACTGCTCTTCTATTAATTGTACATCCAAGTAATTTAAGTGTAATACAAAATCGTTACTGTACTTATCATATTAAACATTGACTAAACATGATAAAATAAAGACAGGATAACAAAAAGGTTTTGCAATATAATTTCAGCACAACATATGAGAATAGAGACTCTTTAAATGTCGTGCGTCTGATTGGATCTTCTGAATTTTATTTCATCACGACCTCTCAAATCTATATATCATTGATGTATAGATACGTCAACACGTGTTGGGACTAGATAACAAAACGGTACCTACCAAATAATCAAATTCATCTAACATAGGAACTATATAACAAAACGGTACCTACAAAATAATCTAATTCATCTAACATAAGAACTATATAACAAAACGGTACCTACAAAATAATCAAAAACAGCCAACACAGGAAGATAGAGGCTTCACTATTGTTAATAACCTATAAAATATTCACCAACGCTAATTTTTTTTTAAACATATGTTATAAATTGTTTCAATACCAAATTACCTAATGACTTTATACACTGACTGGTAGAATAAAAAAAGTCAGTCAAAAAGCTGAAAATCAATAAGCGCTTTACATGTCTCATTAAAAGCCTTCTAACACGCAAAACAAAGTAGAGATACAATTTTGGATAGACGATGATTAATTGATACATTTCTATCTACTACTATATTACATCATCTTAAATTTTCTGCTTTAAATACATGTAAAACAAATGCAGATACGGTCGCTTTTTAAGATTGAATATGGTAAGAAAACATTTGTTTAATGATATACGGCATTGCCCTTTTTAGACGGTTTTTGGGGAGGGGATCGTTCTTGGATTTTTATTAAGCTAAAACTGAAAAAAATATAACGGTCCATTCATTAGAAGTCAAACATTATCGTTTAATATTGCTTTACCTAACTATCATCTTGAACAATATGCCCGATTACCAATTGACAAGCTAAAAGTCTGACGTAAAAGAAGTACACCACTAATTCATGGCCCCATTGCTTTCTATATTAATTTCCTCAATTTCAAACAGACACAGCTCTTTTGTTTGAAGTTCAAATAAAGTGACAATCGGTCAATGTCAAAGCAACACTTTACGGTGTCTTGTACTGGAAAAATCAACATATCTTTAATGCCATATAAGAAAGAACTGGTTCCCGGAACTTTGGATTACCAAAAACAGGTACATCAGATCTGACAAACAGGAAAAATGTACCCTCTTTATAAAATGTATTAATGTTCAAAATTATCAGTCAAAAAGTGTTCTACAATGATCATCAGTCATTCAGCTTTCATTTGATACCAACAATACCTAAATATTCTACATATTTTGAAAGTAACACTCATGCGTAGGAACTATTTTGTGTTAAATATGTACTACTTTCTGGTATGTGCTTTCTGTCCGGGACGAATTAGTGGTGCTACACCTAAACCCAGTATTAGAACCCATTACATTCCACAGAGTTTAGGAAAATGATGTGATATATTGAACTCGACGCAATCATCTAAAATCAGTGTTAATTCATTTGAAAGAGCACTAACCTGTGTGCGCAATGGCGGTTCATGGTTTTATTATCATAAGTAATAAGTGCACTCTTTTTTTACATAAACAAAAGTTCAAATATCATTATACTTAGACTATTCACATTTTATAAAACTATCTAATCCATCGGCATGACTTCGTGGAAAAAGCGTCGCATTTGCGTAGATACATGTACAAATCAGAAATTAAACGCAAACAAGAAATTTGTGCATTTTAAACAATGCGAACAAATATATACTATCTTTTCACTTCTGGCCAGATGGCAATATAATCGCCCTTTGATTGTTGTTGTCTTCACATATTACCCCTAGTATGGACATTGTTTTTCTTGCAAATATTTCTCATTAACCTTCCGAATTTATGTTTTCATATTCATTCCTCCAGTCAGTGTAAACACATAGGGGTCATGCATTTTAACGATAAAGTATTTATTTGGTCCGGTTGAAAAAGGTCAAAAGTTAGAATATCTGAAGATGTGAAACCGAATGCAAGTCCTCCTCAACATAAAAATATCCATAGTTGAAGTTGGAGCTGATCAGTTTATCAATTTGTCCCAAAGGTAATACATCATACTGCAAGAATAGTATTGAAAAAGCGCATGTATTGTTAAAAAGAAATGCACTACATATCATGGGTGTCACGAGCCATTATATATTTGTCCTATTTACGGCAAAACAACAAATTTTGATGTACAAAGAGAACTAATACCAAATGAGGCTCATGATTTTCATGAACAAAGAACTAATTGAATTCTTATTGAACACAAACAAAAGTTTAAATATCATTACTTTTATATTAATCACATCAAGATAGATCGAAATGAATGATGTTAAAAGAGAATGCATATATTTGATAAAAACGAAAGAAAAAATGTCATTAGATTATATAAAAAAAAAACTTACCCTGATGCTCACAAAGTCCTACCATCAAATGACAGTTAATGATTTCTAAAAGTTTCTGATTCTGTGTGGCGTAAATTTTTATTATCTAATTACAAGCAGACTGTTTTAGAATCCATAAATACATAAGTTCTTAGGCAGCTTGCACTCACAGAAATACATAAGTTCTTAGGCAGCTTGAACTCACAGAAAGACATAAGTTCTTAGGCAGCTTGCTCTCACAAAAATACATAAGTTCTTAGGCAGCTTGCACTCACAAAATTGAAACTTATTGTCATCTGTTGAAACAATTTCAAAAGAAAGATCTCAACGGTGTGAACCCTATCAAAAGCTATACAAATGGTATGAACAAATTGCCAGCAAAGTTATCTGTTCATTTATTTGATTATTTGAGTCTTCCTATTCGTACATAAAATTGTGAAATTTGGTATATGGATGTGTTCATATCATGTAATTGTTTATCTCTACATTTCCTAAATGTTACATGTAGTCCTTTGGTTAGACTCAATTTTAAAGATAAGAGTCCCCCTGAAACACTCCTGTAAATTTACACATGGAATAAAGAAATGTGCCGATAACATTGCCTCTAGATCTGAATTTATAAAGATTTCCCATTTATTTTTCCATTGCCTCGCAATCACTTGTGTATGAGAACGACTTTTTGAGTGATTTACTTAAAGGGTGTTAACTCTCTCGAAGTCACTTCATGATCAAGGCAAATATTCACGGTACTCACATGTAAATCATATGAGGTCCGTCAATATTATTAGCAAACCCAAAGATGAAACCAAAACAAATACATAGTCTGTAAAAAACTCAGTAAAGCATAATATTTTAATTAAATTCAGCAATGATATAAACAAAATATTTAACAATAAGATATCATCTCTTGACCAACATTTAAATTTCTGTTGTTTAAGCATATACATGTAAAAACTGAATAAAGACAAAAACGAAACATTTGACATACCCTAACCTTGAAACAAAAAGAAACATTAAGCAAATTTGAAATTAGTGATCTTTCCGTTGCTATTGAATCTGGAAGAGATAAAGAAAGTGATACAGCATCTGGAAAATTTGAGATAATAACACTTTTCTTGCTTTATCAAAACCAATTGATCTTTTCATACAAATTATCGGAATTTCAATGGGGACTAACTGTGTATCACTTATTGCGGATCTGTTTTTGTATTACTATGAGTTACAATTTATGACAGAAATCAGCAAAAACCCACCGAAACAACATATGATAAACAAATTGATTAATAATTTTAGATCTTTGGATGATATTTTGGCTCTCCACAATGACGACTTCAGTACGTATACTAAAGAAATTTATCCTGTTGAACTTTCTTTAAATAAAGCTAATACTAACAATGACCACTGCCCTTTCCTCGATCTTGATATCTTTATTACTAACGGAAAGCTTAATACTAAAATTTATTTCTATCGTTAATTATCCATTTTTAGATGGTGACGTTCCCTTGTCACCATCTTACGGTGTGTATACATGTTATATATCTCAACTTGTACGATTCGCGAGTGTATGTAACAATGTTTTAGATTTTAACGAGATAAATTTATGTATTACTGAAAAATTATTACACCAGGGTTTTTCGATATCACAAACTAGTCAAAACATTTACTAAATTTTATCATCGGTATAAGGACACCATTCGTAAATATAGCTCAACATGCAGACTTCTTATACATTCAGGTAATTCACATCCAATTTTGTATTGAAATATTCTTTATCAAGCACAAACATGTCAGTATTCACCTCAGAAACTAACAAAACCTTTAAATATACTTCTTAAGAAGGGATATAGTTACGATACTGTTGTCAGGTCATTAACGATTGCATATTTTGGCGTTAATATTGATTCACTTATAGGGTCTTTGCATCGGAACTAAACAAATTTATCAAAAACACAGTTGTTGTCATGACACGTGTTACGTTCTTCTCATATTTGTTATGATGGTATGATACTAAACCCCTAACGGGAAGGATTTTGCCTGATATTCATATTATGAAATCATAATCTTTCAATCAGTTTAATTGAAGTCTGGAGCTGGCATGTCAGTTAATTGCTAGTTGTCTGTTGTTATTTATGTATTATTGTCATTTTGTTTATTTTCTTTGGTAACAACTTCTGACATCAGACTCGGACTTCTCTTGAACTGAATTTTAATGTGCGTATTTTTATGCGTTTACTTTTCTACATTGGCTAGAGGTATAGGGGGAGGGTTGAGATCTCATAAACATGTTAAACCCCGCCGCATTTTTGCGCTTGTCCCAAGTCAGGAGCCTCTGTTAGTCTCGTATTATTTAAATTTTAGTTTCTTGTGTACAATTTGGAAATTAGCATGACGTTTTTTTTATCCCTGAACTAGTATAAATTTGTTTAGGGGGCCAGCTGAGAACGCATCCGGTGCGGGAATTCTTGCTACATTAAAGACCTGTTGGTGACCTTCTGCTGTTGTTTTTTTCTATGGTCGGGTTGTTGTATCTTATAAGAAAACAATAAGATGGCGATTTCACGTATCTCTTAAATACAGTTTTGGGGAACGACAAGATGAACACAATATAAGATAATCGTCTTACAATCAAATCCATTCTACAACAATTCACAATTATATATATATTTTTATCATTAAGAGAAAAGTCTTTGTATTTCTCCAAAATATCAATATTCTGTCGCGAACAAGTTTTTTTTTTATTTCTTAATAAGGGAAAATAAAACGGTCCGTATTTCTTTGTCTTCATAGCACGAATAATTACTTTGTAATTGAAACGCATGTTCCAAATAACTTAGTCCATAACAGGTCCTTTAGATATTCGCAACTTGTCCTTATACTATTAGTTCATGAGTTTTCATAAGTTGTGTCTATATATATATACTTCCAAGAAACACACTTAACCTATTTTTTTGATCGTGGATGGATTTAACAATCTTTCAAAATTCCAAATTGACGAGAAAAACATCCTGTTAAAAGGAAGTTGAAACTTATGTACAGATGAAATTTCTGTCATTTTGTTTAAATTTTAACCGAGGGATTAACATTTACTGATAACAAGTTCATGACGCGTATTTAATTCACATTCGGGAGAAAATAACATCATAACTTCCATGAAAGTTAATTCCGAAGCCTTACTTTCATTTCAGCATATTTCTAAGAGGCGACAGCAGGCCACAGACCACAAAAAAATTCCCTATCATTTCTTTATAACGTTTTTTTCGCATTAAAAACAAAAGGCACTCCGAATTTGCAAAATGTTTGGTGTGTGTAATATACAGTATAATTCTCACATTATATCCAACCTTAAGGAAAATCCCTTCTGTGCATTTCATAAAATGAGCCAAAACAAATCCCTACTGCTATGGACAAGTCAAGAGATGTTTCGAAAACTATAAATTGTACCTTTTGCAACTGACCTAATCACTCATTCACAAAACTGAATAGTTAAACTAATGCATCTAAAAATGTATTTTAACTTACTTCTTTCATTTCCACCCAATAAAAACTAAGAAATGAATCAGGAAAGCAAAGAACAAAAATAAAGAAGAAAGACACTATAATAACAACGGGACTATATTCGTGAACAAAGATAAGCGGGGTCATTAATTGTGGTCTTGGGCCAGAATTTGCAATTCTTCATTTCTATTTATCAAATTGTGTATTCTTTCAAGAATTTTATTAAAAGTTAGTTATTGCTGTAATGCAATCATTCGACTGATACTAAAAAAATGAAGGTCAAGCAATTTGATAATTTTTAAAATATGAATTATACAAATTTATGAAAGCCTAGATGACGATGTCATATTTGTCTTAATTAAAGTTTCGAAATTAGCAAATAGAGTTTTTATCAGATTATTTTAAATATTCAATACAAATATCATATAGCAATTAGTATTATGAAGACTATAATGGAAATACATTATAGGTCTTTATCAATCAATTCTGAAAGTCTATGTGTCTGTAAGTGTTAAATAATAACGGTCAAATTAAGGAAATGAGGGACACAAGCCCCCTTTAAGTTAAACCGTTTAAATCTTTCCCCTGAAAATTCAAGTTTTAATAAACTGAGAACCATTGTTTTCTATTACTGTTCACCTTCTATTTTCCGTTTATCTGCAAATATCCGTCTTTGCGACCTTTCTAATACAAATGTAGAAAAAATTTAAATGATACATTGTATCCTAGTTTAATCACCGATGAGTCTTATGTAGACGAAACGCGCGTATCAAATTATAAGCCTGGTACCTTTGATAACTATTTACACCACTGGATCGATGCAACTGCTGGTGGACGTTTCGTCCCCAAAGGTATCACTATCCAAGTAGTCAGCACTTCGGTGTTGACATGAATATCAATTATATGGTCATTTTTCTAAATTTACTGTTGTCAAAATTATGAATTATTCGAATTACTAAGGATTTTCTGATCCCAGGCATAGATTACCTTCAGCCGTATTTGGTACAATTTTTTGGAATTTTGGTTCCTCAATGCTCTTCAACTTTATACTTGTTTGGCTTTCTATTTTTTTATCTGATCGTCTCTGATGAGTCTTATGTAGACAATACGCTCGTCTGGCGTATCAAATTAGTCTGGTACCTTTAATAACTATTAATCCTGAAAACATAAGGTCTTTTTTCACGTACACCTACTCAATATTTTACGTGCTTCATATTTCTCCACAACATTGTATAAACCAGATTGCAAATTGTATATTTTTCGTTCATGCGTGCACATATCCTCATAACAATCTTACTCATAAAAAAGTTCAAAAGATATAATACCGTACTAATTAATTCAGCAAAAAGTTTGGAGTCTAGTAATTTTATATTTACGTCCAAGTACTGAACGTTGTTGGAAAATTTTTGTCCACTATATGCTCTTCAACTTTGTTTGGCCTTTTCAACCGTTTTTTTTTTTCAATTCGAGCGTCACTAATGAGTCTGTTTAAGACGAAACGCGTGTCTGGCTATACACTTTTAATCCCTGTATATCTGATGAGTTTACTTTTGTTGAGTTGCGTCTCATTATCCTGCAACATTGTAATGCAAATAAGGGTTTAACAGTATGAGGACTATTTCCAAACTAGAGTGGTTTCATCTTAGAAACACGATCGGCCCGCAATTTCACTTAATAATCATACTTCACCAGGAGCTACAATGATTGGGATTGTAAATCAAGACAATGTTTTGTGGGTTATACGATTATTTAATCGTTCAATTATGATTGATTTCAAAGTAAGGGATGTGATATGATTGGCAATGAGAAAATTATCCTCCAAATTTCGACAGAAATGGATGTAAGCAATAGTAGACAAGCGTATTGCTTTGTCTGTACTTTTTGGTCCTTTTTTTTTTTATAGCTTTTCATATTTTAACAAGCTTTGGATTTTCAAATATTTTGGCCTCGCGCATCACTTAAGAGACATTGATTATCGAAATGCGCATCTGGTGCAGAACAATTGGTACCATTTATGTTATTACTTCAACAATGAGAAAACTCCACACCATATAAACGGCTATAAAAGGCATCGACATGAAACATTAAAAAATAATTCATTTGAGAAAACTAACGCCCCAAGCTATCTCAAAACAATTTAAGAAAAGCGATTGTATCTTGAACTGGCTACAACCACTGAACTAAAGGTCACTGACTTAGGACGGGCTCATCAACAATGTGGTTGGTTGAAACGTGCTAAAAGGCGTCAACAATCTTTCTTACCTTGGATAATGTTCAAACAGTAAAACATAAGAATAAATTATAGAATGTCCACAACTTTTTAAAAATGTCTGGCATGTAATAGTTGTAATATTTTGGACAATAATATCGAATGTTTTCCTTTGATCGAGTTGCGTATTAAACAGCTTAACAGGGCCCATCAACAAACAGTATTTTGTAGCAACATATCTGACCAGAAAGAAAAAAAACATTGACGAATATCAGAAATTCTGATTAAAAACAATTGGCCAACTCAGTTATTATAATTTGAAAACATATTTTAAAACACAGTATAAGTACTACATGCACTCCGTGATCACATTATGACTCAATGTAACAGGAAGATATGGAACGCCACAGCTTCCTTATGATAAGAATAACCATGTCATTAAGGTTAGAGATATATCATGAAGCAAATGTTCTATACTATAAGGACATTTGACTATAATACTCTGTCAATTCGCTATATCCCTAAGATACATTTATATACTAAAAAGACATTTGACTATAATACTCTGTCAATTCGCTATATCACTGAGATATATTTATAAACTATAAAGACATTTGATTATAATGCTCTGTCAATTCGCTACATCACTGAGATACATTTATATACTATAAAGACATTTGACTATAATACTCTGTCAATTCGCTATATCACTGAGATACATTTATAAACTATAAAGACATTTGACTACAATACTCTGTCAATTCGCTATAAAGACATATTTCAATATCAAGCTAACACTTCTTATATCACGGGGTGTTATCTATATACCAGTAGACTATTTGATTACACTATAAGATCATTTCATCATACCATAAGACCATTTCATCGTACAATAAGACAAAGCTATAAATAGCGGCGAAAATACCGACGAAATTCATCAGCAACATCGATTGTTATAAAAAAAAAGGCCGTGAAGGAAATCTGTTTGCGGACCTCAGGGAATTGCTTTCAAGATGAATGAATTTATCGACTTTTGTGTTGCATTTGCCCTCAGCAATGCGGAGTTGAAAAGACTCTGTTTCGACTAGATAGGCGACACATACAGATTGGTACTCCCAAAAAATAAACAAGCACAAACTAAATAACATAAAAGACGAAAACAAAAAGATAGCCTATATTCTTTTCGCCAAATTTTGATTATCATTAAAACAACTTGTTTTTTTAAATAGTTTACTTAAACCACGTGTTAGCAAATCATTCTGACAGGTACCGGTAAGATGCAAAATGTGTAACCCGTATCCCGTACCAACTTTCCCCGTACCCATTATGATTTAGCCGTAATCTTGAATATTATTATTGACTTAAAGCTGAAATACAGTCCAGATCGGCAGATGTTTGAACTGACATTAATGTTAAAATCATAATGATTTGTAAAATGAAGTTAACAAATCTATACTGAAAGTCGATAAATCTTTACATTTTCCATCTACATTTTACATTATCTATCGGTAGGTATCTGACAGCTAATATCTGAATTGATAAGTTCGTAAAATGTAGATAGAAAATATAAAGATTTATCGACTTTCAGTAATCACTCAATGCATAAACACCACATGTTTCGAAATATTGAAAAAAGCAAGGGTTGCACATGCGTTTCATAACATAATCAAGTTTTGATCTTATTAATTATGGTTAATTTCTTTTAACTATAGATGCAATCTTTAGTCATATTTCATTTGTCCAGCGTGTTTTTATGTCTTTACATATATAGATTAAACTGTTTTGTTTGTCGAAGGGGTCTTTCTCAGAAGCAGATTACACTCATATGAATGTTATGGTTGAGCTGACACATCTTTATTCAGCAGCAGATAAACTATTTCCCTCAGTTGGACGAACTGAAAATGTAGCCAGTTGCTTTCAATTCAATCGCAACGAACATACAGGAAAGTAATTGAATGTGACACAATATGATGCAGTTAGTACATTTCATTTTATCATGACATATTTTGTATTGAACAGTTATGTTGGTGGGTAAGTTTAGGTTCAACATTTTTATTAATAGTGGATTGGAAAACAAGTTATTGCAACTTATTGCAACTTACATGTATATTAATCCCTTTTCACTTGGCGGGTGCAAGGGCTGCCCTGTAGTGGCATACGCTGGCTGGTTTTGTTTCGAAATATACAAGGGTGATTTTTACGTACAAGATATATGGCTCTCTCTTATCACGGGTCAGCCATTTATCGTCCCCGTCCGACGGATAATCATGGTTTCTCAAGACCATACTCGCAAATGTTGTCAACGATGAGCTGAAAATTCTGTCCCTGAAATATTTTCCCCGGAAGATTGACATTGCTTTAAGCTTGGTGTTTTGCTAAATAGGTGGATTATAACCGAAAACCACTTAAAACGTACTGCATGCAGTGTTTTTTTTTAAATATTATTATTCCTAGCGGTTGTTAGAAGGGATTTTATTTTACTTGGTATTCTTGCAGTCATCGCGTGCTTACGCATATAAACCTATGAATTATAAAACACTGTCCAAAAATACCAATAAAGCTTCTTAGATGTCTTATTAAATCGTTAATGAAAAAAATCCAATGTTATGTAGAAAGTAGAATAACAAAAATAACGAACTCAAACGCAAATTCAAATCGAAAAGTGATTTATTAAAAAGCAAAATCAAAAGTTCAATAGATATAGAAGCATGTGGTATGAGTGCAAATGAAACAACTCTCCATCCAAGTCACAATTTATAAAAGTAAACCATTATAGGTCAATGTACGGTCTTCAACAAGAAGTCTTGGCTCACACCAAACAGCAAGCTATTAAGGAACCCACACAAAAACTAGTATTAGACCCTTCACACGAGTATAAAACACTGTCATTCTCGTTTCTTTTTATAGTCATATCGGGTACAGGTAATTCTCGTAAAATAAATTATTTAGAAATACTCATTAAACATTGATTGACATGAGATTGCCTTGGTTATGGTACATACAGTGAATATATTGAAAAAAGCAAGGGTTGCACATGCGTTTCATTACTTAATCAAGTTCTGGATCTTATTTATAATGGTTAATTTCTTTTAACTATAGATGCAATCTTTAGTCATTTTTCATTTGTCCAGCGTGTTTTTATGTCTAGACATATATAGATTAAACTGTTTTGTTTGTCGAAGGGGTCTTTCTCAGAAGCAGATTACACTCCTATGAATGTTATAGGTGAGCTGACACATCTTTATTCAGCAGCAGATAAACTATTTCCCTCAGTTGGACGAATTGAAAATGTAGCCAGTTGCTTTCAATTCAATCGCATCGTACATACAGGAAAGAAATTGAATGTGACACAATATGATGCAGTTAGTACATTTCATTTTATCATGACATATTTTGTATTGAACAGTTATGTTGGTGGGTAAGTTTAGGTTCAACATTTTTATTAATAGTGGATTGGAAAACAAGTTATTGCAACTTATTGCAACTTACATGTATATTAATCCCTTTTCACTTGGCGGGTGCAAGGGCTGCCCTGTAGTGGCATACGCTGGCTGGTTTTGTTTCGAAATATACAAAGGTGACTTTTACGTACAAGATATATGGCTCTCTCTTATCACGGGTCGGCATTTATCGTCCCCTTCCGACGGATAATCATAGTTTTTCAAGACCATACTCGCAAATGGTGTCAATGATGAGCTGAAAATTCTGTTCCTGAAATATTTTCCCCGGAAGATTGACATTTCTTTAAGCTTGATGTTTTGCTAAATAGGTGGATTATAACCGAAAACCACTTAAAACGTACTGCATGCAGTGTTGTTTTTTAATATTTTTATTCCTAGCGGTTGTTAGAAGGGTTTTATTTTACTTGGTATTCTTGCAGTCATCGCGTGTATACGCATATTAACCTATTATATAACACTGTCCAAAAATACCAATAAAGCTACTTAGATGTCTTATTTAATTGTTGTTGAAAAACATTCCAATGTTATGTAAAAGTAGAATAACAAAAATAACGAACTACAAAGCAAATTCAAATCGAAAAGTGATTTATTCAATAGCAAAATCAAAAGTTGAATAGATACAGGACCATGTGGTATGAGTGCCAAGGATACAACTCTCCATCCAAGTCATACTTTATAAAAGTAACCATTGTAGGTCAATGTACGGTCTTCAACACGAAGTCTTGGCTCACACCAAACAGCAAGCTATTAAGGAACCCACACAAAAACTAGTATTAGACCCTTCACACGAGTATAAAACACTGTCATTCTCGTTTCTTTTTATAGTCATATCGGGTACAGGTAGTTCTCGTAAAATAAATTATTTAGATATACTCATTAAACATTGATTGACATGAGATTGCCTCGGTATGGGTAAATACAGTGAATGAATGGGGAAACTTTACTTTATCGATTCACTATTCATTTACATGGAAAAAGGGAGTAGTAACAACACAACATAATAAAAAGAAATTGTTGATGAAGGTATACGGTTTCCAGATATCTTTTTGAGTAAATATGCATGAGTAAAACAAATACACGTTTTAAAACCGAATTGGGTTCATTGGTAAAAAATTAATAACGACGCCATTGACAACGATTCTCAATATCTAAATTAATTTATTCATGGAACCCCTCATATCCAGATTCGCTTCATCAGAAGCAAATATGTCATAGACATTTTCAAGATCATGATGCAACACATTTCTGTTAACTAATTCACAGAAAGAAAGTTAAGATGAAAACTGTATTAGAAGATTTTACCGCCAGTTTTGATTCTAATGTCATAACAAACAATTATGGTCAATAAGATGTCTGTAATTTTAAAACAAATGTGTACATGTAATCACTTTTAACACATGTGTGTACATTTAATAACTTAAAAAACATGTGCTTACATCGATTACGTTTTAAAACCATGTGTACATGTAATAATAGCGAACATGTAGACAATGATTAGGTGATTACATTTGACTAATCAACAAAATGAACAATCATGCAATATTCATTTTAGAGTGGTATATATGGTCACAAACGTTCAATCTACAAGACGACCAATGAGGTTATATTCTAGATTTTCCAAAATGACCGCTTGGTAATATTTACGGTAACATGTTGTCATCTGTAACACGACTACGTACTAGGTAGTATATAAGACAACTGCCAAAATACACAAAACAACAAAGTCGTACAATATTTAAGATAACATTATGCCCATCTTCGAAAATGTAAATGTTTTAGTTCAAACTCGGCCAATCTACACAATGACCACTTAGGTAATACATTAGATACAGGAGTAGTCAATCTAACAAAACGACCAGTTCGGTTATATAATAAATAACACTAGATCAATATACAAAATAACCACTCGGAAAATCAATCAGATAACACTCGGCAAATATACAAACAATACTACTCAAGTACTATGAGATAATTATTTGTAAATCTACGGAATGACCACTCGTGTTGTATAGTTTTTAAAACTCTTCCAATAAAAAACACGAACACTCGTATAACATACATGTTATAAACGATAACTTTAGGTAAATCTACTTATAACAACAAGCGAAATATAGAGGATGACACTCGGCTAAACTACAAATGACCACTTTGGAAATGTATAAGTTATTTCTGGCCATTGTATATTCTGTCATATTACATTAAGTTCGACCTTGAAAACAGGGTTTCAAATATAAACAGAATAAGTACTACGTGATGACATTATAAGTTGAATGTTGACTAAACATAACAGGAAGATATATATATATAGATACAGATACAGTTAAGTCGGCCTCATATCTTGACTTACATCTAGAAATTGACAATGACGGTCGCTTCAAAACATATTTTCGACAAAAGACATGATTTCAGCTTTCCAATTGTGATGTTTCCATTTCTAAGCACAATTCAAGCAGCACATCACACGGGGTATATATCTTCCAATTGATATGATATTTCCGTGCTTGCATTTCCTTTTATATAATATCTTTTATTGTTGAGGTTAAACATCAGTGTTCAAATTTATTTTCTGTTGTTCCGTATTCTTACGTTGAGTTCCGTTTCTTTACATGTTGTATATGCCTTCAATTTATTTGCCTTATCACTTTAAAAATAAAATTGAGAATTGAAATGGCGAATATCTCAAAGAGACAACAACCCGACTAAAGAGCAGACAACAGCCGATGGCCACCAATGAGCTTTCAACGTAGCGAGAAAATCCCGCACCCGGAGGTGGTTCTAAGCTGGCCCCTAAATAAAATTTGTTACTAGTTCAGTGAAAATGGACATAACACTAAACTCCAAAATATATAAATGAAATAAAAAAAAAAACATACAAGAACAACAAAGGCCAGTGGCTCCTGACTTGGGACAGCCGCAAAAATATGTTTTTTAGATTCTCAACCCTCCCCCAATACCTCTAGCCAATGTAGAATAAAGAAACACATAATAATACGCACAGTAAAACTCAGGATTGAAAAGGGATTGAGGTGATATGACCTAAATATGCGTCATGTATTATATCCACATGTCCTTTATGGTGAACGACTAAAGAAAATGTTTTGGTAAATACTGTCTCCTTAAAAACAACACCCAACAGCAAAGTCTAAAGATACGCAAGGTCTAATTGGACCGAGTTGCTGATACACATGAGCGTTATTTTCGTGTTCAAGAGTATCTAGGATAAATATCTTGTGAACACCGCTATTTATTCATGTTTTAGGAATATTTATTAGGAATCAGTTACAGAAATATAAAGGTGCACCCGATCTATCGTAAATTGATAAAGTTTTGTGTATCCTTGTTGAAAGTATGAGTCAGAACCAACAAAACTGCATAGTTATCAAAAGGTATATTTTTTTGTTTTAAATTGCATGACCAAAGTAAAAAGAAAGAGATGATAAATATAAATAAACAGAAGAAAATATAAAAAGCTTGCCATGAAAGCTCCTCAACGAAAACAATAAACAAGAAATCAAAATAAATTATATATGTACTAATATTTGGACGATAATAAAAACATACACAAAAAAGAATAAGAAAGGCCATTAAAAAAAAACCAAACAAACAAAAAGACACAAGACATTACAGAACATCTTTTTAAAGTTTTCACTGGTTTTTTTTTTTAAACATTTATTTCAATATTTCCTTTTATTTATCTGTTTCAGTATACTAGTTTAAGCTCAAATATGTATCAATAATAATCAAGAAAGGTTAAGATGTGATCATTTAGATTTTAGGGGTTAGGGAAACGAAGTTATCCCGGATCCGAGTAAGTTTTTTGTTTTTCAAATTAAACTAGTGGTGTTCGCTCATAGATTTATTTTACCTCATGTTTGGGAATAACTTTTTTCGTTGATCTGATCCTAGATAAGATTCAAAATGAGTCCTATTCCCCTTCCATTCCAAAGTCTACATTTATCCCTTTTCACATATATATGTACTAAAAAATTTGAACTAATGTTGTAATGTTTATCAAAATCTCTTGTATGATTACTGTACTTGTTCTAAATATTGTATATTCTTTGCCAAAAGAATTGATCAATTTAGATGTTCAACTGTGTTGATTGAACAATACATATATATATATAAAGTAGGTCAAAGACATTTCAAAAGGAAGAATAGCACTGCCGATAGCCCAATAGTAATAAATAAATTAATGCTACCTCTTTTCTCGTAACGCCAAATTACGCCAATTTAGGGGTGTTTTCGTTCGTTCGTTAGATTTTGAGAAACCTCACATTGCTGAATTCATTTTTCTATACATATATGTATATATTCTAAACATTTATAGCGGGTGTTAGAAGGGTTATTTTTTTACTACAGACTGTGAAAGTGTTTTGAAATTTGTATTGAACGCGTGTATACCAATTTAAAGCTAGGAATCGCATATCATTTAAAAAAAAAATCCATCAAGGTCGAAAAAATGTCGTATCAAAACGTTCTTACAAAAACATGTGCTTTTATGTAGAAAGAAAAATAACGAAAATACCGATCTCCGAGGATGGTCCTTTTTCAAATGGCAAAATCATAGCTCAAACACATCAAACAAATGGAAAAAAAACTGTCAAATTTCTGACATGGTACATGCATACCAGGTGCAGGTAGTGTTTTTAAAATAAGATATTTTCTGAAAATGTTTTCAAAATAATTTAGAATTATTCATAAATCAAAAATGCACAACATGAGAACAATCTATAAAAACTAGCTGCAAATGGCTTAACTAAACAAATTTGCACGAAGCACAAATAAACCACCTTACATGAACACATCGCCGTAACGCTATTAAAGTACATGGACAAAGGACGACTTTCATATTCCAGCAATTTTTTCGATACACTTTTGATGTCAAAATGATGTTGTTAATACGTCACGGTAAGCGTCAGTTATTCAAAGGAGCCTTTTACACAAATCAATCTTGTGTCAATAGGCTTAGCGTATCTTGATTAAACCGCACAAGTTCATAAAACAGGAGCTCGATATGGGTATTGTATTCACCGTGCATATTGTTAAAACAAATCACCAGGGAGCCTATATTTCATCGTAAAAGGTTTATTTTATTTTCCGTTGAATCTTGATGCGTGCACATATACCTATTACGATTAACTTTAGAACAAAGTTTTAGAAAATTAAAATAAAAAACAATATCCAGATTTCATCGTAAAAACATAGATAACCACAATGTTATTTGACCATATATTTATATAAAGACTGCTTTCAAACAGGAGCCATTCATTCTGAAAAGGGCAATATGTCCTCAATATTACTAAAAGTTATATCTTGACCAGGAACTACGGGATCTTCAATTGTAAATAAAAAAATAAGGATTACAGATTACTCTTTGTCGGACGATATATCTTATATATGTCTTATGAAACGACAATACGGTTATTGATAAAAATTTAACAACGACAACGACGCCATTGACACCGATTACCTATAATAAATTACTTTGATCGTTCAACCCTCTAAAAGAGAGTTTGAATCAACCTACAAATCTATTTAATAATCAGGAAAGTGTAGACAATGGTTGCGAGTTAATTCTTTATTTCTATTGAGTAATAAGCAATATAACAAAACTCTTCAACCATCAACAATCAGACACTAACACAGTGGGCAAACTGGTGACAAAATATTACCTCCCCTGTAAACAGTGCGCTCTTCTGACTAGAGGGTAATCGGTAAAAAAAAACGGATGATGGTGTAATTGTTTAGCTTGTTTAAAATAAGCTAGCATAAACGAACTAAGACGTGTCAACATAATGTGAATATGATAACGAATTAGGTAAATTATTTCTTGTTAAGTTTATCACCTCATCGTATCATCATATGATAGGTAAATGCGTGAATTTTCGATTTTCAGTGTCGTCAGGGATCAAACATGTAATCATGCCATCCTTTCATTATTTTTTTTAAATACTATCCAATGGTCGGAACACCTTGATTGTCTCCCAATTTGTAAAGTTGATTATGTTGCATGATATATTTTTTTATCGGGGAAAACAATTGATATGCAGCAAAGATTGGCAGTTTTTAATTTGTGTTGCTATGTGAAATAAATGGGAGGTAAATTCAAGTATAAAGAAGGGCGCGCTTTTTCAAATAGTAAACAATTCCTTAATTCAGATGCATAGTATGTTGTCAAATGATAAAGAATATCGTAGAAACTTACTAGAAATTCATCTAATTTATAAAATATATACAACATGACATACTGAAATCTGAAAAGGGGCAAACCACTATACCTTGAACAAACTCAGTTAAAAAAGGGGGGGGGGGGGGTGAAAATGCTACGAAATTTAGCCTTTTTATATTTATCTGGGGTCTACAACCAAAGGATGATGGGACATGCAACTAACTACTTTTTCAATTTTGTGGTAAAGTAAAATGGCTGAGGTTTCTTTGGGGGATTTTTTTTTAGCATCTCTGTTCAAACGTACGTTGGTCTAATATTTTCAGGTTCTCTTTGGATTGCCAAATAATATTATAATCACCTAATTGAATGTTCAAATTATTTTGCAGTGATGTTCTGTGTGGAAGGAAGACTGTCATAAAATCTAACAGTTCCGGATGGCCCGTTTTAACTAATTGCTTAACATCAATAACGATGTAAGATTCAAGTGTCTGATCCAGCACAAGTTTAGCCAGATTTTCCACACTATGTATATACAGTGACTGGCATTGAAAGGATATCAAACGGATGTTTTATGTAATGATTCTCACGTACATATGACCATCACATGCATAGGAATGTGGAGCTAGACTCTTCCATGCAACACTTTAATTTCCAATATAAACTCCGAAAAGACAAGAGCATAGAAATGTACATCAATGAGAAACATTCTTTGTGAATAAAATCCTTCCAAAACTTAAATGTGTCATTAATGTTGCATTATTTATCAGTAGAGATAATTAGATTCCAGTCAGATTGCCCAACTGAAGGTTTTTGTTGGAAATGTTTTGTAAATCTTGGCTGTTTTGCAAGACAAGCTTGGCTGTGTAGGTTGCTCGGCCGCCCCTTTTAGTATGAGACAATATTTTGTTTATTACTAGTACATACTAAATCACTGATGCAAGACTGAAGCGGGCCCCCTTTTAGGCAGTTAGTGCGAATCACCTTAGGTTTCAACCATTACATGCCAAACCGCGGGAGGGGGGGAAGGTTTTTTTCATAATAATAATACATTGAGATTTAACATATACTTTCCTATATGTAGTGTTTCTTTAAAAGTATTGCCAACAAAATTCCTCAAATTTGGGATCATAATATTGTTTAAGAAAAACACCTTACCCCCTGTACTTCATAAAAGTGCAAAGTTTTCTTCAATACACGTGCATGGTTAATTCGGATCACATATTTTTCTATTCCGATATTATAAGAATTCGAAGGTTCATATCATTTACAATATCAATCAACATTTTTCTGGGATTTTTTTTTTACTACCAACGTTTAACCTCGAGGTTACATTGAAGTAAAAAAAAATCCAATAAAAACGTTGAATGTAAGTGATATGAACCTTTACAAAGTCTTATATTATAGGACTCATGTTTTTCAAATATAATGTGTTGATCAATTATGTTATGATGATTTTAATAAACTTCACATTAGGTTATTTGTCACGTATATTGATTACATTATATCGAGTTGTCCCAACGATACACTTGTCGGTGTGTTCGATCATACGAATTTACCGACATTCATATAGACAAAATGACCCAACTTTGAAAAATTCTTGTGACGAAACTACATTTCGGAACACGTTAAAAATTGGATACTCAGAAAGCTGCATTATTAAGGTTTTGATATATATTTTTTTCAAAAAAAAAGAAAAATATGCAGTCAAATCTGGCAGTTTTTTACACACCCCTATGTTGAACAATAGATTGTTCAATTAACAGCATGTTTGGCAATTAAAAATTCATATATTAACAAATTTAGCTTTAGCATACAATGTATACTTTATTTATAGTGGTTGTATAAAAGTTATATAATGGTTTTGTGTTTTTAAGAGATATTCATCCCTATGCATATCGGTTTTTATGCGTAAATTGTCTCTCCTTTTTTTCTACCTTTTCTATCTCTTTCATAAGAAGAGTGAGTGATTTTTCTATTGTTCTAGTGTCACTGGAAATCCCACTGTAACAATCTACAAATATACCACTCGGTAAATATATATGTTAAAACTCGACAAATCTGACAAGAACAACTCTCGGCAATATAAACAATGACCACTCGGATAAAAAGTCAAATAAAAAAAATAGCGAACTCCGAAAAAATTCAAAACGGAAAGTCTCTTATCAAATGGCAAAATCAAAATCTCAAACACATCAAACGAATGGATAACAACTTTCATATTCCTTACGTATTAAACAGTTGCAAATCAAATTATATATTAGATAACTCCGGCCAATCTACAAAATGACCATTCGTGTCAGACATTTTTTTTAAATCAGCCAAAAAAGAGCACGACCGCTCGTATTATGTATACGATAAATATCGGCAAAAATAACTAGGGAAATAAAGAAGACAACTCGCCAATCTTCAAATGACTTCTCGGGTAATTTATAAGATAACTCTGACCATCATATATTCTGTCATTGTACATTTAGCTTGACCTTGAACAACATTTTTTTAAAATATAAACAGGATAAGTACAACGTGATAACATTATTTGATTGTTGACTCATCATAACAGGAAGATATAGGTCGTAAATATAAACGATTTAAACTTGACATCATCCGAAAATTACAAGTGCACACGTTTTATTATGGTAATAAACTTGTTTTGACTTTAATTATTGTACTTTCCAATGCATTTAATTACCAGTCTAATAATATTTATTATATTAAAGGTAATATGATAAAAAAGACACATTTCAGTCAATGCTATAAATACAACTTGTTTCGAGAACTTATCAAACAAGGGTGTATATTTCATGTCTTCAGTCAAGTTTAAAGCTTAATCGTGTGACAATATCTTAGTTTTTTTTTTTATCTTAAACAGTATTATTTAAGTGAATTTTGTTTTCAGTTACGTTTTACGGAGGTTTATTAGAGCATACAATAGTAGATATCATTTGTGTCCCTCTCTCTGTAGTTTCAAATATCAGTGCTCTATTATATGTTGTCTGACATCATTGAGGCAGACATCATAATCAATCGCTGGATTTTATTATATATGCCTGGTGTCTTTGGGAGGAACAACATAATCAATAGGCGAATTCTATTATGTGTTCAATGGTGTTGTCTTATGTCGTTGAGACAAAACTATTTAATCAATCGGCGAATTTTATTACATGTTGTCTGGTGTCATTGAGACATATATCAAAGTCAATCGGCAGATTTTATTACATGTTGTCTGGTGTCATTGAGACAGACATCAAATCAATCGGCGGTTTTTATTACATGTTGTCTGGTGTCATTGAGACAGACATCAAAATCAATCGGCGGATTCTATAGGTTGTCAAGTGATTCTATAGGTCGTCAAGTGATTCTATAGGTTGTCAAGTGTTTCTATAGGTTGTCAAGTGATTCTATAGGTTGTCAAGTGATTCTATAGGTTGTCAAGTGATTCTATAGGTTGTCAAGTGATTCTATAGGTTGTCAAGTGATTCTATAGGTCTTCAAGTGATTCTATAGGTTGTCAAGTGATTCTATAGGTCGTCAAGTGATTCTATAGGTCGTCAAGTGATTCTATAGGTCGTCAAGTGATTCTATAGGTTGTCAAGTGATTCTATAGGTTGTCAAGTGATTCTATAGGTTGTCAAGTGTCATTGAGACAAACATAGAAAATAAATCGGTATAATCCATCTGTGGATCCCTATTACATGTTGTCTGACGTCATTTAGACAAACAAAATAATTAATCGGTGGTTTCTATTATATCATGTATATGTTGTCTGTTGTTATTTAGGAGAGACAACATAATCAAATGGTGAATTTTATTATATGTTGTCTGACGTCATAAAGGACAGACAACATAATCAATTGATGAATTTTATTATATGTTTCCTGGTGTCATTGGGAAAGACAACATAATCAAAAGATGGATTCTAGTATATGTTGTCTGGTTTCATTGAGACAGACATGATAATAAATCGTTGGATTATATTGTTTGTTGCCTGGTGTCTTTGAGATAGATATAATAATCAATCGTTAGATTATATTGTATGTTGTCTTGTGTCCTTTAGACAGACACGATAGTCAATCGTTAGATTATATTGTGTGTTGTACATATTAAAGACGTGTTTCCTTCATCAAAGAGCAAATTATTCTGGCTCTAAGCTAGCAATTTCTATGATAAATTTATTGTCCTGGGTTTATAATTTCTGATCCCCTTTCACAAAGTTGATACACAACAATCTTGTCTTGTTTTATTCTAAAATGTTTCTGAACAGGGATATAATTAGTCAGATAGTTGATAAAGATGTTAACAAATACACGACACTATAAGATCAATTTTAAAAGGGAAAGTCATTAAAAACTGACAACATCAATTAAATGGACTCATCTAATTAAACAAAATATGTTCACTGTTTATCAAATAGAACATCTTTCGTAAACTAGTATGTCGACACTGTCTGCCAAATGCTATCACGAAGTTAAGTGTACAAGATGAATTTATTCTTGTTACTAAACATTAACGTTATAAAGAAGGCAAGACTAATATTACCTAATTTTTGTTTATCATAGTTTTATTTTCTTCAAAGGTACAGAATAGGGACAAATATCATTCTACACTTATTTTATCAGCCTTGTTTTTTCACCTTTCCTATTATACTGCTAGTTTTACCTTTTTATTCCTCTAGACAATATCTGCAAACATATAAAAGTGAGCCAAAGTGTCCAGATGCGATTAATATGCAATACATCAACGACCGTCTATGTCGTTGAATAAGTTAAAGTGAGCTAAAATAGAACAAAAATATATAGAACAAAACAAGCTTACTTACCTTCTATAGCTATCACATCTACATTTTGCTGGTTTAAAATAATATCGTCGCAAATTAGAGTATTACTCATAATGAATAGAAGAGCAGGAAGCAAACATTTATTCAGAACGAGGCAGTGATGAACTGCTCTTCTATTAATTGTACATCCAAGTAATTTAAGTGTTATAAAAAATAGTTACTGTACTGTAAATATTGACCAATCATGTTAAAATAAAGACAGAATAACAAAAAGGTTTTGCATTACAATTCCAGTACAACATATGAGAATAAAGACTCTTTAAATGTCGTGCGTCCGATGGGATGTTCTGAATTTTATTTCATCACGAACTCTCAAATATATATATCATTGATGTATAGATACGTCAACACGTGTTGGGACTAAATAACAAATCGGTACCTTTCAAATAATCAAATTCATCTAACATAGGAACTATATAACAAAACGGTACCTACAAAATAATCAAAAACATCCAACATAGGGAGTTAGAGGCTTCACTATTGTTAATAACCTATAAAATATTCACCAACGCTAATTTTTTTAAACATATGTTATAAATTGTTTCAATACCAAATTAACTTATGACTTTATACACTGACTGGTAGAATAAAAAAAGTCAGTCAAAAAGCTAAAAATCAATAAACGCTTTACATGTCTCATTAAAAGCCTTATTACACGCAAAACAAAGTAGAGATACAATTTTTGGATAGAAGATGATTAATTGATACATTTCTATCTACTTCTATATTACATCATCTTAAAATTTTTGCTTTAAATACATGTAGAACAAATGCAGATACGGTCGCTTTTTAAGATTTAATATGGTAAGAAAACATTTGTTTAATGATATACGGCATTGCCCTTTTTAGATGGTTTTTGGGGGAGGGGATCGTTCTTGGATTTTTATTAAGCTAAGACTGAAAAAATATAACGGTCCATTCATTAGAAGTCAAACATTATCGTTTAATATTGCTTTACTTAACTACCACCTTACACAATATGTCCGATTACCACTTGACAAGCTATTAAAAAGTCTGACGCAAAGGAAGTTACACCACTAATTCGTGGCCCCATTGCTTTCCTCAATTTCAAACAGACACAGCTCTTTGTTTGAAGTTCAAAATAAAGTAAAATTAGTGCATGTCAAAGCAACACTTTACGGTGTCTTGTACTGGAAAAATCAACATTTCTTTAATGGCATATAAAAAAGAACTGGTTCCCGTAACTTTGGATGTACCAAAAACAGGTACCTCAGATCTGACAAACAGGACAAATTGTACCCTCTTTATAAAATGTTTTTAATATTCAAAATTATAAGTCAAAAAGTGTTCTACAATGATCATCAGTCATTTAGCTTTTATTTGATACCAACAATACCGTAAATATTCTACATACTTACATACTCATTGCGTAGGAACTATTTTGTGTTAAATATGTACTACTTTCTGGTATGTGCTTTCTGTCCGCGGGCCGAATTAGTGGTGCTAACACCTAAACCCAGTATTAGAACCATTACATTCCACAGAGTTTAGGAAAATAAAGTGATATATTGAACTCGACGCAATCATCTAAAATCAGTGTTAATTCATTTGAAAGAGCACTAACCTGTGTACGCAATGGCGGTTCATGGTTTTATTATCATAAGTTTATAAGTGCACTCTTTTTTTTACATAAACAAAAGATTTAAATATCATTATACTTAGACTATTCACATTTTATAAAACTATATAATCCATCGGTATGACCCTCTTGGAAAAAGCGTTGCATTTGCGTAGATACATATACAAAAAGAAATTAAAAACAAACAGAAAATTTGTGCATTTTAAACAATGCGAACAAATATATACTATCTTTTCACTTCTGGCCAGATGGCAATATAATCGCCCTTTGATTGTTGTTGTCTTCACATATTACCTCCTAGTATGGACATTGTTTTTCTTGCAAATATTTC
>NW_027267173.1:0-42358 GCF_963676685.1 Mytilus edulis
GCATATATAGGGTATGAACTTTAAGTTTATATATGTACAGTGTATAGACATATTTTGACAACAAATAAGTAAAACTACGCCACTACTCGGTTCAAGTAGAAAAATATGTTTTTTATGACGTTTTTAGACACATATCTTCTTGCACCAGTTGATACAAGTTTATCTTTTAAAACGTATCAACCCTATGTTCTTACTTCAAATCCTAGCATTTAGTGCTGGTCGTTTTGTCCTAAAACTGCAAATACAGATACTTGAATGGTTCAAACAATATTTTTATGTTTACCAAAATACTAAAATCATATGATATGAATCAAATATCATTTTTTGCATTTATATTTTTTTTTAATTGTCGAAGTTCAAATTATTTGAAAATATTTTTATATGGGTATTTATCTGTGGTCACTACGATAAAGATATATATGTGTATAGTGCATATATCTTAAATGTGTTGCATCAAATTTGGAGAGAGGAAATCTCTTATTTTTTAATTTTATTAACAAAAATGCATTGTTTGAAAGAATTCACGGCAATTTTTGAAAGCGTGAAATAAATTATGAAAGTGCTGCTCAGAGTAGGATTGGGAATGATAATCTAAAATTCAGATTTTCAAGATATTGTTTCTCCTTTATTAGTTACAACTGCATTTACTGGTAGTATTAAACTTCAGGGATTTTTTCTATATGTTTGTAAGATGTATGTAGATATGTTTGCTGAATTTGTAAATAAACCAAAAAG
This sequence comes from Mytilus edulis, assembly GCF_963676685.1. Lineage (NCBI taxonomy): Eukaryota > Metazoa > Mollusca > Bivalvia > Mytilida > Mytilidae > Mytilus > Mytilus edulis. The sequence continues at coordinate 736 of NW_027267173.1, forward strand.
GTAACTTCCATGTTCGTTGGCTCATATTTTGTTTTCTGCAAAAAAAGTTGTGAATATGCGAGATCTGCAACATATTCAGAAAATAGTAATGTAGAAGGAACTGATAAATTAACAAGGTCATAACGAAAGTATTTAAGTACGTGCAGTTGCGTCAACAAAAAGTCATCATGAAATGTACAATACAATATGAACCCCTAATTTAAATAGAATGAAAAGTTGAACTTAAAACTGGCTTTATTCTCAATCTGTGACCTCCAACATGCTTGCCTCATTATAAGCATGTTTTAGTTACGATTTTGCTTTTGAAGTATATAACCGTTTACTTTTTTTTTCAGAACATATTATAAAATGGCTGACACTGTAAATCCTTTGCGTTACCCAGGTGACACTGCTTCAACGGATGAGTTAGTTGCTTATTATTTTACTTCTTCATATACGGCTAAAGAAATAGCTGGATTTTTACTTTTCGTTCATAATAAATTTGTTAGTGTTAAGACAGTCTACAGAATGATGAAAAGACTTCGACTGAGAAGATATGGTGCAGAGAGTCCATTGATTAATATCGTTCAAAAGATAATTCAACTGCACAAACAAGGATACTCTAATATTGGATATAGAGCAATGTGGAAAATACTTAATTCTTGCTGTGGCATCAATGCTACTCAGGAAACGGTGAGAATTGCACTGAAAGCTATACATTATGATGGTGTAGTTGCAAGATCTCGACGTCGACTTGTGCGAAGAAGATATTGTAATCTAGGACCAAATTTTTGTATTCACATAGATGGATATGATAAACTCAAACCCTTTGGAATATCAGTGCATGGAGCAATCGATGGCTTTTCTCGAAAAATCATTTGGCTAACTGCAAGTCATACGAATAAAAACCCACGTAATGTTGCGCTTAATTTTGTAGAATTCCTTAGACAATCCAAGCGTGTTCCACGATTGGTTCGGTCAGATGCTGGTACGGAGAACGTTATTATAAGGTCGATACAAATAGCGTTACGTGCAGTTCACAATGATAACATGTCAGGGTACAGAAGTTTTTCTGAGGGGCGATCAACTGGGAATCAAAGGATTGAGATGCTGTGGAGTTTTCTGTGTCCTTACTTCACCACATTCTGGAGAAATATGTTTAAAGACATGATAGATAACGGAGAGCTCAATAACACAAATCCAGTTCATCTAGAGTGTGTACGTTTTTGTTTCCTGCCAGTTATACAACAACATTTAGATATTTTCAAAATATGTGGAATAGTCATAGAATTCGGTCACAACGTCAAGTTGATCAAAACTATGGCGTCCCGGATGTTATGTACAACCAGCCACTACTTTATGACGCTGTCGACTATTCCTATGACATACCATGTGACGAAAGTATCTTTGATGACATTACTAGGCTCTACACCAAACCAATGCTGCCCAGAGGCTGTTCAGAAGAGTTCTGTCAATTCATCCAGCAAATTACAAATGTGAATCTGGATGATTTCAACGTCGTGGACACACCACAGGAAGCAAAAACACTATTTTGTATGCTTACTTCTGTTCTCCCTTGAGATACGAATCATAAACCTTTACTATTTTGAAAAAAAAGTGTTTATGAAAGCTGTGTTTTGCTAGGTTTTTGATTATTGATTTTAGTTTATTTCTCATCAACATGTGAAAATGTTCGAGATATATATGAATTCATGGGTATCGACTTTTATTATTCTATCAGAAATCAGTTTATTTTGGAAAATTGTTAACCAACCCACATTTCTGTTTTCAATAGTGAAGAATTAAGTAAACTTATATTATCGTTATGAAAATTATTTGTTATTTGCCGCTGTAAGTAAAACAGCAATCAATTTAATAAAGACATATAAATATATAACAAAACAGTTATCGTTATGCCACAGACCGTGATGACGACAGCCTAATACATTCCATAATGTACAAATTGTTATATAATTAAACAATATACTAGGTGTCTAAATCGCTCATTCGATGAATCTCTGTTATTGGGCTGTGAAATTGAGGCCAAGATAAGGTCACACTTTAACGATTTCCGGTAATCTAACTTTACTCATAGGAGCCTGAATCGATAACCTGGTTTTAATAGCTATATATATATATATATATATATATATATAATTTGCAGGAATTGACCGAAAAGCAACAAGAGTGGACACACTTATATTTCTCGCCTGTTCTAATATTCTCATTTTAATTTATGTTGATAATACAAAAAAAATTTTTTTCTTAAAGCATTACTTTAAATTAACATGTAAGTGATAAATGTAATGCATTAAAGTCGAACTAAACCCTTTCACACAGACATGTAGGCTTTACAATCATTCCTAACATCGAATTCCGTTAGCATATTGCTAAAATTTTCTCAGAAACAAACCTCATAGAAAAAAATGAACCATGAAATGATGTCAAGGTAAAATGACACATGCCGGACAGATTGGTACACCCTACAATTATTAAATACGCCATACATAGTTTGACTATCCTAAAGTATCTGAAAAACAGACCAATTCAAAGAAATCCAACATTGGCATATGAACCATGAACGTAAGGTAAAAGTTCGACGAAACAAAAATATTAATTTTAAATTACCCATTTAGGTTGCAAAATCCCGGCAATTTTCCCAGGAGTAACGAGAGTTATTGCCTGTTTTATATATACTAACAGCATTACATTTTTATCCTATTAAGTATGCAAAAACAGCGTTAAAAATACACAATTCCAATACTTGAAATTCAGCTGATTGGTTGATCTGTCGTGATCCCAAAGATTCACAAAGATACATATAAATACATTTCCTCCGCTGAAATGTAACTCCTCAGTGAAGCTATTGTAAAGGTAATATATTAATGTTGACGTAATCTTCAATATCAAATGACGCTGAAACTGTATACCAAGAGAAGAGAAGACAATGAAATGGTTAAAAAAAACATGAATGAGACTTCGTAGACTTGAACCATTGTGCACCTCTTATTGGATCTGCTTATCCTTCCGGAGCACCTGAGATCACCCCCAGTTTTTGGTGGGGTTCGTGTGTCTCAATCTTTATTTTTCTATGTTGTGTTAAGTGTTGTTTGTCTGTTTGTCTGTGTCTGTTTCTTTTTTAACCATGGCTTTGTCAGTTTTTTTTTTTTTTAATTAATTATGAGATTCAACGTCCCTTTGGTATCTTTTGCCACTCTTTTTCTTATTTCGTTTTAGTTCAATATAATTTTTGGGATTTCTATTTAAAAAAACATGTACTTTGCCATTGCCTAAAAATGAGGGTACCAATGTTGTATCCGCAACTTCTCCTGAACCACTTAATATTATTTGATAAAACTTTCTCAGATTCTTCATGATGTAATGCTATTGAGCACCTCCTATTTTGTTTTTGCTCAAAATAATTTTTGGGTTTTCCCCTGCAAAACCATAGACTTTTCAATTGTCCAAAAAACAATCAATACCCAGGGATTCTTACATAAGGTGTAATTAAGAGTAAAATTCAAATCGGAAAGTCCCTAATCAAATAGCAAAATAATAAGCTAAAACACATTAAATGAATGGATACCACCTGTCATATTCCTGAATTGGTACAGGCATTTTCTTATGTAGAAAATGGTGTGAACTAAACCTGGTTTTATAGCTTGCTTAACCTCCCACTTGTATGACAGTCGCATGAAATTACATTATATTGATAACGATGTGTGATCAAAACAAACAGAGATAAAAGAAAAAAATGTCCAAAATAGGGGTACAGCAGTCATTATTGTGTTATAATCTTAATCACTATAAAAACAAACAACTATGTCATCAAAGAAGCGGGAAAAGACATACAGACACAGCACACCAGCAAAAAAGACAAGCATACAAATTTCACCAAAGCACAACAACACTATATGACGGGATGTATAAGTACCGAGCCACGTCAAATGGCCATTATCAAAAATTAACTAAACAGTGAAGGTAACAATACACAGTTAGAAGATTAGTTTCGCATTTTGGCCATGTGTAAGCATAAAAGATTTTGTACAATAAAATTGAATTTAGATAGTTGAAGAATAATATAGCCTTCCAATATAAAAAAGAATATATGGTGTAATTGCCAATGAGACAACTCTTCACAAGAGACCAAATGACACAGAAATTAACAACTATTTGTCACCGTACGGCCTTCAACAATGAGCAAATCCCATACATCATAGTCAGCTATAAACGGTCCTGGAATGACAAATGTAAAAAATTCAAACGAGAAAACTAACGACCTACAAATAAATGTACAAGAAACATATATGTAACACAGCAACCAACGACAACCACTGAATTACAGGCTCCTGACTTAAGACAGGAACATACATACATAATGTGGCGGCGTTAAATATGTTAGCGGGATCCAAACCCTCTCCCGAACCTGGGACAGTGGTGTAACAGTACAAATAAAAATCAGTTGACAAAGGCTTAACTCGTCAGATGGATACACATAGAAAAAACAAAAAAAGAGTGATAGTGGCTGGGCACTTATACATCCCAAAAACAAAAAGGCCATTAGTAAAGATCTGAGAGTACTCACAGTAACTGACAGTAGGTTTATATGTCTAGAATGTTTTAGCATGTTTTATATGCTATTTTGATTTTCACATCCGTACCGCCCATAGGTCCGGAAATTACTGTAGTATTTTTCAACAAAAATTTGACCCTCGATCTTTTCAATTCAATTTTATGTAAAAACGGGGAAAAAGGTATAGTTTTTTTTTACACGTCTATAAATAAATGTCTATAGTTTCAGGAAAGGTATCACTAAATAATGGATTGAAATTCAACTTTGAACCACACTTTGGAGACTTTTTCATCCCCTTTTTGCAATATTTTGTATTAAATAGATGTAGATTGTTGCCATAGTATCACCAAAAAGAGATTACATTTCACCATTATAACTATGCATAAGAATAATAGTTACGCTAGGTCATCCAACAGAAACGGTTGAAAATGTATATCTAAGCGAAAAAAGTACATTATTTCACGAACGTTACATATAGTTGATACAGGGTAAACAGAATAAAAGTGATCTTTTTGCAATATTCGTGCATAAAACATTTTAAAAAACATTGTTATCATTGTTTCAAACTGCAAAGAAAAAAATGTAAAAATTAGAAAACTTTGAAATCTGCTATCCGCTTACAATTGCATTGGGTTACATCTGGTCACCTTATACACATATATATATATATATATAAACAAGTCTAAATTGAAAACAACGTTCAAACCTATGATTGCGTTGGATAAAAACCGCAATTTTTATACGTGTGCATGTAAAACAATTTCTTGGTAGAGGGGTCTAAATACAGCACAAACAACATTTTCCAAAAGACCAAAAAAGTGAGAAAGAATATTTTAACAAAACGCATTTGACTAGCAGGTCGAACAACTGATATTCTTAAACTCTGCTGACTGCCATTGGCGATTTCCAAATAAACGGATCACCAGGTGTTACAAAATGAATCTTATTATTAATTTATTATCACACAGAAAACAACAAACTTGCGGAAAAGATGGTATACCGCAAACATAAGGTGCAAAAATTTGTACACCATATCCGGATTTCGACAATTGATGTCTCTTCAGTGATGTTAGGAATCGAAACGGTATTTGGAAGGCCATAAAACTTACCTCAATTTAGGATAGACTCTTGAATTTTGAAAGAGTCAAAATAGGATGAACGGATCATATAAACCCGAAGGCAAATATAATACAAGCCCAAACGAAAAAATATAAACAAGTCTAAATTGAAAACAACGTTCAAACCTATTTATATATATATATACTTTGGTAATCTGTGGTCACCTTACACATATATAGACTTTAGTTAAATCTGGTCATCTAACACAGCTATAGTTTGGGGATACCTCTCGTCAAATTATACAGATATATACCTGGGTTATCTCTAATCACCGTACACAGATATACTCATGGTAACATCTGGTCACCTTACACTGATAAAAGACATGGGTTACGTTTGGTCACCTTACACAGATAAACACATGATAACACCTCACAGAGATATAGTCTTGGGTTACCTCTGTTTACTGCACACAGATATAGACATGGGTAACATCTGGTCACCTTACAGTAATATAGACTTGGGTTATCTCTGTAACCTTACACATAGATAGTCCTGGGTTATCTCTGGTCACAAAACACATATATAGTCTTGCTTTACCTCTGGTCACCTTACAAATATACAAAGTCTTGGGTTACCTCTTGTCACCGTACACATATATAGACTTGGGTTATCTCTTGTCACCATACACATATATCAGTCTTAGATGACCTGTGGTCATCTTACACATATATAGACTTGGGTTACCTCTGGTTACAGATATAAGTCTTGAGTGACCTTTGCTCACCGTACACATATATCAGTCTTTGGTGACCTGTGGTCACCTAACACAAATATAGTCTTGGGTTACCTCTGGTCAGCGTACCAAGATGACCAGAGGTCACTCAGTTTATATATGTGTAAGGTACATATGAACGGTGACTAGACGTTACCTAGTATTTATCTGTGTCTGTATCGAGATCTATGTAAGGTGACCATAGGCAACCCCATTCTATATCAGTGTACGGTGACCAGATGTAACCAGTCTATATACATGTAAGGTTGCGATAGGTAACTTATGTCAATATCTCTGTAATGTGACCGGATACACCTCAAGTCTATATCTAGAAATGTGTAAGGTGGCCAGAGGTAACCAAGGGTGTGTTTGGATATACACCTGAGGCGGCCTATGGCCTTTATGGGTGTGTTTGGATATACACCTGAGGCGGCCTATGGTTACCAATAAGTACCTTTAGTTTGATATTTTATACACAAAATATCAAACCATAGGTACCTATGGGTAACCATAGGCCGCCTCAGGTGTATATCCAAACACACCCTGTGTATAAAATATCCAACCATAGGTACCTATGGGTAACCATAGGCCGCCTCAGGCGTATATCCAAACACACCCCAAGTCTATATATATGTAAGGTGACCAGAGGTAACCACAGTCTATATCTATGAACGATATTTAAATCTGTGGGTGTGTTTGGATATACGCCTGAGGCGGCCTATGGTTACCCATTGGTACCTATGGTTTGATATTTTATACACAAAATATCAAACCATAGGTATATATGGGTAACCATAGGCCGCCTCAGGTTTATATCCAAACACACCCTGTGTAAGGTGACCAGAGGTCACCCAAGTCTAAATAAGTGTAAGGTGACCAGAAGTAATCCTTCTATATATATGTTAGATGACCATTGGTCACCCAAATCTATATACAAATAAGGAGACCACAAGTAATCAAGGTCTATATCGGTGTAATGTGACCAGATTGAATCCAAGTCTATACTTGTGTCTTTATCTAGATACGTGTTAGGTGACAAGAGGTAACCAGGTCTTTATATGTGTATGTTGACCAGAGGTAACCAAGTCTATATATGTGTAAGGTGACCAGAGGTTACCACAGTCTATTTCTATGAACCGTGACCAGAGGTTAACCTAGTATATATCTGATTCTTTAACTAGATCTGTGTAAGGTGACCAGAGGTGACCAAAGTCTATACTTGTGTTAGGTGACCAGAGGTAACCCAAGTCTATACTTGTGTAAGGTTACCTGATGTAACCATAGTCGATATACATGTAAGGTGACCAGGGCTAACTAAGTATATATATGTTAAAGGTGATCAGAGGTAGCCCTTGTATATATCTGATTCTATATCTAGATCTGTGTAAGGTGACCAGAGTTAATCCAAGTCTATACTTGTGTTAGGTGTAAATATAGTCTAATCTGTGTAAGGTGACCAGAGGTACCCAGTCTATATATATATGTTAGGTGACCAGAGGTAACCCCAGTTTATATCCATAAACGGTGACCAGAGGTAACCCTAGTGTATATCTGTGTCTATATCTAGATCTGTGTAAGGTGATCATAGGCAACCCCATTCTATATCAGTGGGTGTGTTTGGATATACGCCTGAGGCGGCCTATGGTTACCCATAGGTACCTATGGTTTGATATTTTATACACAAAATATCAAACCATAGGTACCTATGGGTAACCATAGGCCGCCTCAGGTTTATATCCAAACACACCCAGTGTAAGGTTACCAGATGTAACCCGTCTATATATGTGTTAGGTGACCAGAGGTCAACCAAGTCGATATACATGAAAGGTTACCACATGGAAACTAATGTCTATATCTGGGTAATGTGGCCGGATACACCACAAGTCTATATCTAAAACTGTGTAAGGTGACCAAAGACAACCCCCCAGTCTATTTCTGTTTCAGTGAGAGACCAATAGATTTTTAGGTGGCGGTAGGTTCGGATGAAATTTGAAAAAAGTCGGGACATGATTTTTGAGTTAAAAAAAGGCAGGATGAGCAACTAAGTAAAAAAGGTTTAACTTATTAAAAAGGCAGGACCATTATAGTTTAAATAAAAAAGGCAGGACAAGAAGAAAAGAAGATAGCAACTAAACAAATGCAGGACAAAATGTTTCATCCTAGCACACCCAAACCCACCCCACGGCCCCACCGCCCTGAAAATCAAATGGTAGCTTCCCAAGGTGACAAAAGGAAACCCAAGTTTATATCTGTGTAAGGTGACCACAGGTAACCTAAGTATATATCTGTATTGAGTAACCAGGGTTTATCTTATTTTATATATGTATCACTTAACCAGATTTTGATAAGATGTTTTGATATAAGACCAGACATAACAATATATCGTCTGTTTCTGTGTCAGATGCCCAGATGTTGCCAGTCCCCCCTTTATTGTTAAGTTAAATGGTTGTTTTAAAATAATTTGCTGTTTATATGATGAAATTAAAGAAAATAAATATATAGCTGTGTAAGGTGGCCAGAGGTAACCATAGTCTGTATGTGTTAGTTGACGCTTTGTAATCAATACTTTGAAACATCATTTGGTTATACCTTTCTCGTATGATAAAATGGTTATCGTTTAAAGGGATATACAGACATTGACTGGTTATCTGTTATCTCCAAACACCGATTATTTTTTACATTGCCCTTGCTAATACACCGATATTGACATCGGTTACCTCTGGTCACCTTACGGCAGAATTCTATTTTTAGAACCTTAATATTACTACGCAAATAGCACTTTTTCAGAGGTGACCTGTGGGCACCTTTCAGCGTAACTATTATACACGTGTATAACTATTGGAAATCTATGGACGATGCTCTTTCCATAAATATACTTAACGATTGAATGCTTCTATTTGTAAATGCATTGGATTGTAAAATGCGTATATTTTGTATGAAGCACGCTTCCTTCTATAAAAATGTGCGCACGGTCAACGCTTTTACAACTCTATAGAACTACTAAAAAAAGCATTCAATACTTCTTATTACATTTTTTTTGCTCGGATCATGAAAGTACAATTTCTATCAGGTTCTTTCTTTTATTTATCTGTGCACTTTATTGTGGAAGCCAATAGCCTACATAAACATTCATGTGGAAGGTCATGACATCATGAATGTTACATTTCATTTTGAAATGAAGGTTAATTTCAGAATAATTATAAAAAAAGAAGATTTTGGTGTAATTTCCAATGAGACAACTCTTCACAAGAGACCAAATGACACAGAAATTAACAACTATAGGTCACCGTACGGCCTTCAACCATGAGCAAGCCCATACCGCATAGCCGCTGTCAGCTATAAAAACACGAGATTGCTGTTTGCTGATCAAATTAACGTATTATAATGAAATACTAGAACACACCCGCGACTTCGCGGGCATTCTATCACATGAATAATTTTAGCGCATATCTGTGTATTATGAACATTCATATTACTATAAATATAAAGTGTATTTGCTTTTTACTTTCAATTCTCAGTTTACTAATCGATCTACGGCGGTCATTGATACATTTCACAAACCCTGTCTATTTAATTAACTCTGTGACCGCCGTGGAAATGATATCAGATAGAAAATACACTTTATTCGTAGTATATACATGTATGTTCAAAGTATACTCCCTGGAGGTAACCGTAGCCAGTGCCTATTCCATAACGGTCAACCATCTCGTGATGGCGTCCGTAAAACTTACGAAGAGATGACCTCAACTTCACCACTTGGAACCCTTGATTTAATAGTTTCCTTGTTAGCAGCAACCCTCTATCAAGAAAATCATGATAGGAAACACCAGCCCTGGACTAGCGTATCAACTGGGAGATATATACTCCGTACGCAGGTGCTGCTGGAATGTTGCTACATAGAAATGGAAAGTTCACAATTGGAAAGCTGAAATCATCTCTTTTATCGTAAAGTTTTGTTTTCAACCGACCCTCATTGTTAATTTCTAGATGTAAGTCAAGATATGAGGCAGACTTTACTGTATCTGTTGTATCCTTTATCTCAAGTTCAATGGGATAGATGCGTCCAACATAGTCACCAAATTTTGAATTATTTAGTGAGAGAACATCATCTATATAGCGGAAAGTAAAGTTGAAGGATACAGCTAACTTCTTTTCTTTCTTCTTAATGTGCGGCTGCATGACTATAAGGCGATGTGTGACATCTTTAAATGACCTTTGTGTAACCTTAACCTTCTACATCATGGTCAAATAATAACCTCTTAATAAAGTAATATATAGAGACGTTATGTTTTAGTCATCTAAATAAGTGTTCTCTAGTTGTAGTAAATATTTATCACTTCCTGAAAGTTGACGTTTACGGATTAATAACTCCTACAAGGGTTATCATAGAACCGGGCCCAAATAAAGATTGTAAAGCTTAAAAAGAAAGGTCTCCTCAATTTTCCTTTATATGCAATTGTTTGAGATTTTTGCAAATAACTCGAGTTTCCCACCTATTTTGGGGAAAATAAGGATCTCAGAATTTACTGTTTGTCACTTGCTTAACCACAATATTTTCAATATTTTCTCAGAATCTTTTATAAAGAAAATACCATACCCCTGTCCCCCCCTTAAAGTAAGATGGTCGGTCTTTTAATACATTGTTACTTGGATGGTGAATTGTCTCAATGGCACTCATACCACATCTTCTTTTTATGAAAAAAGGTCAAGGATTAATGACACATGTCAGACTGATGTGAACTAGTGGAGCATCTGTATACCAAATATTAAAGACCATGCCTCATACTTCACGAGATATGGACCTTAGCAATAAAATTAGATGCAACAGTTATACCACCATCGTCAGTAAAACAGTCCTATGTATTGTAGGCGAGACATAAACCATTGTACTATCAACTGAATGGGGACTTTAGTTTAATTCAGTATTAATACCCTGTCAAGTGAAAGAAATACATACATATTAAATAAAATTACACAAATAATATCTTTATTATCGTGGTCTCAAAACAATAAAATAAATGACAATTTCTCCTTGCACTAAGGGGAGTTTTTCTTTTAAAAACTCAAAAAAATCAGTATTAATACCCTGTCAAGTGAAAGAAATACATACATATTAAATAAAATTACACAAATAATATCTTTATTATCGTGGTCTCAAAACAATAAAATAAATGACAATTTCTCCTTGCACTAAGGGGAGTTTTTCTTTTAAAAACTCAAAAAAGTCAAAGCATTAACAGAGAACAATATAAAATATTGCAAAAATGTCTTTCAATACATGAATAAACTTCTAATTTAAAAAAGAAACCAGAAATGATCCCCTAAACATTTTAAAACATTTTTTCATTCAGAGACTGCTTGAGGAGCAATAACATTAACTTACAAATAGAAACTTGACATGAATATTGGTAGATATCAAAACCTAGTGTACAATTGTTTTAGATTTTAATCTTATATATACCAACTGTCAATCTAATCCTGGATTTGTACCAAACTTGGAAAGAAGCTTATGTCCATGAAACTTTGGTGAATTGTTAAAGTCTATTGATGTAAGCTCCCTTTGTGTTTTTTTTAATTTCATATTATGTGTTTTGGATTAATGGGACTTTATCGGACTATAGCTCAAATTCCTTTTAACCTTATATTTCCTCACATTATAATAACACAACATTAGGAATTACAGAAGAAAGCTCCCTTTTGATTTAGAAAAAGCAATTGCCGTGTTGTTTCAGAGTAATTAGAATTTTTAACAATTTGAATTCAGGCAATTTTCCCCATTTTTCACACTTTCTGTAGTGTTTCTAAATTTCCTGATTTCCTTGAAACTTTACATTACTGTTGGGATTGATATAATGAAGCTCCCTTTTGATTTTTTATTATTTATTTGTTGTTCTGGAGTTACAGGACTTAAACAATGTGAATTAAAGGAAATTATTAATGCTGTCTTTTCCAATTTCTATATGCGCAATACAGGTGTATCATGCACTCTAGGCACAGCTGTTTATTTTATTTACCTTATCATATGTAGTTATACACAAAAATAACATGTGTTTCTGTATTCTGTTTTGGTAATAGAAGATACATTTTGGTTGAATGCATTAGAAATGAACAGATAAGGGGAAATAACTCTGTAATTTCAACTTATTTGCTGTCCTTCTAACCAATTTTATAACTTATTTAATTATTATTACCAGACACTTCCAAACAAAAGACTTAACATTTCTAACTCAGGAGGTTATTTACTATAAAATAGTATACTTTTTTTTCATCATGTTTCAATTTTTGAATTATTTGCCTGATTCTTCATAGACTGGCACTTAACATCATTTTTAATCTTATTTTAACAGGTAACCATGCAACTACCTAATACGGCGAGAAAATGTATCATATGTGCTGATCGGGAAATTGATGCCGTCATACAGCCATGTTTCCACAGCCTGTGTCTGGTATGTGGACTACAGATACAAGAACATGGCAGGAAATGCCCAATATGCAGAGGCAACATTGAAAATGTCCGCTCAATATTTTATTGTTAAATTCTAGATATTGGACACAAAACAATGTTTTTGAGAAATAATAATATGTAGTTTAAAGAGACCGGTCAAATTTCTCAAGGCATGGGACCGGTGCAAATTAGCATGGGACATGGACTTTTTAAAAGCAAAATTTCAATGGGACCAAGATTTTTTTCATCTAAGATCTGCATGGGACATTGACTTTTCTTTTATTAAATCAAATTAAAAAAAGTTCTGACTGTAAACTATGTATAATCGACTGCACAGCCACAAGGTTAAGGATAGTTCCACATATTTCTTTGCAAGGAAATGATAATCATGAAAACTCTCCCAATAAAATTCCTGTCTGGTTGAATTTTCAGTTTGCACAAAATTCAGATAGTAATTTTTTTTTAATTTTATAACTTTTTCAAATCAGTTTGGAATTCCATTTAACTTGACAGCTATAATCCCAATTATATACTGTCAAAGTAATTTGGTATTTGGTTTATTGCTGTCAAATCTATTATCATGTTTTAAGAAATAGTAAAAAAAACTTCAATTTTCAGTTCGGATTAAATACAGATGGTCACCTTTAAAAATATCCACAACTTTGTCAAATCAACTTTAATTGTCATAAAACTTGCCTTTTTTCTATATTATATACTGTTCTTACAAATTACAAAGTTATTTGGAATTTGGTTTATTGCTGTCAAACCTATAATGTTTTAAGAAATAGGTAAAAAAAAGCTATAATTTTCAGTTCGGATTAAATACAGATGGTCACCTTTAAAAATTTCCATAACTATTTCAAATCAACACTGATCGTCTTAAAACTTGATACTGTTCTTACAAATTACAAAGTTATTTGCTTACATACTGTCAAATCTACAATATTGTAATAAATAGTTAAAAAAGCAAAAATATTAACTTAAAGTACCAACTAAATATAGATGTCACCTTTAAATATTTTTATAACTTTTTTAAATCAACTTTGATTTTCAACACGCTTTACAGTTATTTTTTTTTATATGCTGTTCTTACAATTTACAAAGTTATTTAATATTTGGTTAACTTAATTACTGTCAAACCTATAATGCTTTAATAAATAGTTAAAAAAGCTAAAAAAAAGTACTGACTAAACACAAATGGTCACCTTTAAAAAATTCCATAACTTTCTCAAATTAAATTTGACTTTCATAAAATTTGATTGTTATCTTAATTATATACTGTTCTTACAAATTATAAAGTTATTTAGTATTTGGTTAATTACTGTCAAAACTATAAGGCTTTAATAAATAGCTAAAAAAGCTTAAATTTTCATTACAGACTAAATACAGATGGTCACCTTTAAAAAATCAATAACTTTGTCAAATCAACTTTGATTTTCATTAAACTTGAAAGTTATCTTTATCATATACTGTTCTTACAAGTAACAAAGTTATTTAATATTTGTTTAATTACTGTCAAACCTATAATGTTTTAATAAATAGTTAAAAATCTAAAACAAAATTAGTATGGACTAAATACAGATGGTCACCTGTAAAAAAATCCATAACTTTGTCAAATCAACTTTGATTTTCATAAACTTGATTATTATCTTAATTATATACTGTTCTTACAAATAACAAAGTTATTTAGTATTTTGTCAAATACTGTCAAACCTATAAGGTTTTAATAAATGGTTAAGAAAAGCAACAATTTTCAATACAGACTAAATACAGATGGTCACCTTAAAGAGTTTCTATAACTTTTTCAAATAAAACTTGACATCAATGTTTTAATTGATAGATTACAAAAAAGCTACAGTTTTCAGTTCAGACTTTATAATTCAGATTGTTACCTTTAAAAATTTCTATAACTTTTTAAAATTAACTTGGAGTTTCATTAATCCTTACAAAATATGAAGTTACTTAACCTGTTAAACATGGCTGTCTTAAACAATTTTGCAACACATTTTAACAGCACTGTCATCACATCACATGTCAGTTTTATTTGAATGATGTATGCTGTCTGGAGCAAAAGACATCTTTGATATACTTTATGAATTAACATGGGACACCAAGTTTTTTTGTTGCAAAAAAGAATGGGACATCAACATTTTTTCATCTGTATAACCATGGGACTCTATATATTCTTGAATGGGTGAATAAAACAAATCAAATGAAATATAGTGGGAGTCCCCTGGGATCATCCCCACCCCTTCCTGTTTGAGAACTTGTAAACGGTAGAGATCCCCACCCCTAAACCATATATATTCTTGTATGGGACAATAAATCAAATCAAATGATATATAGGGGGAGTCTCCAGGGTCACCCCCCCCTTTTTTTAAAAAGTCAAGATCTCCACAAAACTTTTTATAGAAAACACAATCATTTCAAATTTTCATTGTCATCAAATCCTTTATTAGCAAGTGAGTGCGGACAGCTGCAATGGCAAAAATTACAGGGGTAGTACCACAGGGTTTATAATTACAGGGTCTTTGTTTGGGAGACTTGTAACAGCATCCTGTTACAATTATGTATTTTTGATAGTGTTATTGTGTCCTTTGCTGCAAAATCAGGGTCAACACATATTAAGGGATTGCTATTTGTTGTTGTCACACTATATTATATATTAACCTTAAATTCTCCTAAAACACATGGAAATATTTTTGTATATCAGCTCATAGACATAATTTTGTCATCATAGTGATCTGGATGTCATCAACATTTATAATGATTTACTCCTTTTAAAAGGAATTTAGATTATAAATAAGCAATGACTGTTATATTTTTTCCATCTATTCGAAATAACCTAAAAAATGTGGTGCACACTTTTAAATAACCCGCTACATGGATTATTCAGTGTGCACAACTTTTTTGATATTATATCTTCATAGACAGAAAAAATATTGCAGTCATTCAATGCATTTTTGTTAATAAAATTAAAAAATAAGAGATTTCCTCTCTCCAAATTTGATGCAACACATTTAAGATATATGCACTATACACATATATATCTTTATCGTAGTGACCACAGATAAATACCCATATAAAAATATTTTCAAATAATTTGAACTTCGACAATTAAAAAAAAATATAAATGCAAAAAATGATATTTGATTCATATCATATGATTTTAGTATTTTGGTAAACATAAAAATATTGTTTGAACCATTCAAGTATCTGTATTTGCAGTTTTAGGACAAAACGACCAGCACTAAATGCTAGGATTTGAAGTAAGAACATAGGGTTGATACGTTTTAAAAGATAAACTTGTATCAACTGGTGCAAGAAGATATGTGTCTAAAAACGTCATAAAAAACATATTTTTCTACTTGAACCGAGTAGTGGCGTAGTTTTACTTATTTGTTGTCAAAATATGTCTATACACTGTACATATATAAACTTAAAGTTCATACCCTATATATGCGACAATATATAACTTAAAATACAGTCAGCTTCAATTGTCTTTCAATTGAAAGCTGTTGATTTACATACTGAACAGCTTGATCTATGTCAAACTGTGAAAAGAATGAAACATGTAAAAATCTAAGTTGCTCACATGATGATACAATCAAACAAATATCAGTAAACATAAAATAAATTTGGCATGCATCAAAAATGACAAGAAATTTGAAATTTCGAGACAAATCTGCAATGGTTGCAGCAGTAACCTTAGTGAATGAAATATAAAGGTGTCTCAGTTGTGAAGCATGTGACAATATTACTACTTGGTTATCATTTATTGATGTCCCACTTATATCAAGGGTGGTTAAATTTCGCAAGGACATTACAAATGCAAGATTGTTTAGCGGTGTTTCTGCTACATACAATTCTTGAATAGTAGGAGTAAGCTTTAGCATCAATTTGGTAAATCTGTGTGACCCAAAAGTAATATTTTGGTTACTTAGATTGAGACATACAAGCTGATTATTTTTCACGATCATTTCCATCATTGCAATGTCTATAGTATAGGAATCGTCAAATTCTACAATAGTCCACAAGCTTTGCATTTTTCGCACAACATCCTTTAGACCTCTGCATATTTTACAGACTGTATAAAGTAACTCCGACACAGGAATATAACTAAGTACCATTATCACTAATTCTTCAGGAAGGTCTAATAGACTAGCTGAAAATATTAAACAAATGAATTATTGCAAACACCTATATTTTATAAATGTCATACTTATTTTTTCAAGAATCTAATATACTTTTATTCTATATGTACGAGTGCTCAGGTGAAGACCGAAGAGCGTTGTTTTGTTATATTTGCCATTTTATAAATTAAAACAAAATTAAAATGTATCAATAGCTTCAAAAGTTATAGATATATTTTGACATTTTAACTGAGTTTACAAATGGAAAATATAACATAATAAAACCTCCAATGATGTTGACTTGAGTCTTTTTGTCGCTGTTTTTAAAAGAAGTAGAAGCTAGATATCTGCACTGAAATATATATCAAGCCACTCAGTGACTCACATAAAGTTTCAAGACACTTTATGTTAAAAAACTCCAATGATTGGAGACCATGGTTCAAAGGTAAATTACTCAGAAATGAGTATGCAACATTCACCAATTTTAGATATTGATAAATTAATTATGTATATTTTTCATGTTAATTAATTTTACTAATATTCCACGTTTGATATGGAAACAAGGTATGGGATACCCATAATTGCCACGTTTATTGCAAGCCGTTCACGTCAAAACTCAGTATGTTTAAACCATTTTTCGAAAAATTTACACACTGAGAATTAGAAAGAAAAACACTGAGATGAAATAAACTGAAAAACACATCCTGAGAATTGAAAATTACACAATGAGATTTGTGCGCACTTTTTCTGCGCACAGATCTAATTTGCATATCTAATCTGTATCTATTACAATCTTAAACAACTAGGAGACAGAACTCGCTTTTAATTTGTAGCCTGAGTTCATGGCTCAAATTGTTATTTCGATTAAGTTTATGTCATCAGCAGTCCAAGGTCTGTTTAAGTTACGATTAGTAAAGATGTGAAGAATTTCCCTAAATCTCCTGTATCTTTAATTGACATTATTAGGAAACTCGAGAGTTCTAATGCATCTGTATGTATTTAAAACTTTAAAAACAGGTTTAATCCACAATTTTTTACATTATAAAATGCCTGTACCAAGTCAGGAATATGACAGTTGCTCTCCATTCGTTTGATGTGTTTGAGCCATCCCCTTGTTTTTGCCATGTGATAATAAGGACTTTCTCTTTAGAATTGTCCTTGGAATTCGGATTTTTTGTTATTTTACTTTTTACAACTTGCACACAACATGTACATAAATCTCATTGTGTAATTTTTGAAGTCTCAGTGTGTAATTTTCAAAGCTCACTGTGTGTTATTTATATTTTTGTAATCTCAGTGCGTCTTTTTGATATCTCAATGTGTATGTTTTTATTCTTAGTGTGTGTTTTCAGGTTTTTTAATCTGTGTTTTTTTTTCAATTCTCAGTGTGTTAATTTTTCGAAAAATGTTTTAAACATAGTTTTGACGAGAACTGCTTGCCATATACGATGATATAACGTTACCACATCTCTGTTCATACACATATTATACTTACAGTAATTGCAAGGGATCTCTAAGCTGACCTGTAAAATACAAGAACAGATCAAAAGATTTAATCACATTATAAAGTGCCATAGTTTGTCAGCTTGGCGTGTGACATCAAATTTCCCTCATTTTTTAAACTAGCTTATAATACAGACATTACAGCAATCGGACTTGAGTATGTACAGGTTCAAACAAAATCTTTTGTTAGCAACCTTGCTAGCTGAAGCGTAAAGTCGTTATTAGCTTATAAGGTTTACCTTTATTACCCTTATTTTGAAGTAGTTTAGTCCAAAAGACGATAAATTGATTAGTCCACTCTCAAATTAGGGTAGTAAAGGTAAACCTAAGAACGATGTTACGCTTCAGCTAGCAAGAAAGGTAATCAAAGTTTTTGATTGAACGTACATAGTCAAATCCGATGGCTGTAATGTTCAACATGATTAGACAGTCATTTATTTATTCCTGGTATGGCGGACTAAAACAGCTTATTTTTAATACGAAGTTAACAATACGTCATGTCAGTATTTATTGTAAAAAAAATATGGAAAATAAGGATAGATCATAGAGGGAAATTTTTGTTTACTAAATTTGAGAATGGAAATTGGGAATGTGCTAAAGAGACAACAACCTGACTAAAGAACAGAAAACAGTTGACAAAATTTGTCGTCTTTGTACTGTTTATTGCACACACAAAAACATTGCGGTAGGGGCTTTGCCCATTGTTAAAGGCCGTACGGTGACCTATAATAGTTGTTAATTTCTGTGTCATTTGGTCTCTTGTGAAGAGTTGTCTCATTGGCAATTACACCACATCTTCTTTTTTATATTAACCGAACAATTATAATTAATCTGCCCCGTCATTTTTTCAGTACTGCACGAGATTTTTTTTCTCGCTGAACACTTCGAAGTAACAAGAGTCACAAGAACAGTCATTGGAACTTTATATAGGAGGAGGGGGTCTATATAGTTCAAATGAACTCGTAGTGACTCAGTATTAAAACATCAAAGGATCTTATTTTGCCGCAACTGTGAATTAAAAAAATCAGAACTCGACTGGCTCTCTCCAACGTAAATTTCGTGACACCCTATGTTAATTTATAGTTAAACCTGATTATTTTATGAGGCGACCATTTTACTTTCACAGCTGGAGAAAAAGGGTTGTGTTTTTTTTTGCATCAAAAACAAAATTCCCCTAACGTGTGTATACTACGGCAGACACGTGGAAAAGCCTTTTTATAGAAGTTTTTTTACAACAATAACTTAATGATTGATTGATTGATTGTTGTTTGTTTAACGCCACATGAGCACAACAAGGCTATATCGCGGCGAGATATCATTTAATAAATTGTTTCTTATCTTACCTCCATTTACTTGAAATAAAATGCTCAAATGTGATGGCGACCTGATCCTTCCAAAGTCAAAATGAAAATGAACAGGTTAAAATCGTGCCACATTTATCTCGATTTAGCTGTAAACTTTCCCGTTGCTCGCCTTAATTTAAAACAATGTGTTGCTTTATAAAACAATATATCGAAGAAAAAAAGGCAATTTATTATTATTGCATGATATTTTTATTGACTTATAAATTAATCGTAAAATTGTTTCTCGTTTTGATAATTTGTCGCGTTATTTAAAACGATTTATTTTTATGGCGATAAAAAACAAATCGGCTAAATGCCTTGTTAGGCATTTTGTCGAAAAAAATAAATCGCAGTAATAAAAAAAAAAGGCAATTTATTATTATTGCATGATATTTTTATTGACTTATAAATTAATCGTAATTTTTTTTCTCGTTTTGATAATATGTCGCGTTATTTAAAACGATTTATTTTTAAGGCGATAAAAAACAAATCGGCTTAATGCCTTGTTAGGCATTTTGTCGAAAAAAATAAATCGCAGTAATGAGAAATAATGCAGTTTCCCGCTAAAAGTTATATCGCCTTCATGGATTATAAGTATTAAAACGAGGGTAATATACGTACGGAAGCGTATATTACCCTCGTTTTAATACTTATAATCCATGAAGGCGATATAACTTTTAGCGGGAAACTGCTTTATTTCTCATTACTGCGATTTATTTTTTTCGACAAAATGCCTAACAAGGCATTAAGCCGATTTGTTTTTTATCGCCTTAAAAATAAATCGTTTTAAATAACGCGACATATTATCAAAACGAGAAAAAAAATTACGATTAATTTATAAGTCAATAAAAATATCATGCAATAATAATAAATTGCCTTTTTTTTCTTATTACTGCGGTTTATTTTTTTCGACAAAATGCCTAACAAGGCATTTAGCCGATTTGTTTTTTATCGCCATAAAAATAAATCGTTTTAAATAACGCGACAAATTATCAAAACGAGAAACAATTTTACGATTAATTTATAAGTCAATAAAAATATCATGCAATAATAATAAATTGCCTTTTTTTCTTCGATATATTGTTTTATAAAGCAACACATTGTTTTAAATTAAGGCGAGCAACGGGAAAGTTTACAGCTAAATCGAGATAAATGTGGCACGATTTTAACCTGTTCATTTTCATTTTGACTTTGGAAGGATCAGGTCGCCATCACATTTGAGCATTTTATTTCAAGTAAATGGAGGTAAGATAAGAAACAATTTATTAAATGATATCTCGCCGCGATATAGCCTTGTTGTGCTCATGTGGCGTTAAACAAACAACAATCAATCAATCAATCATTAAGTTATTGTTGTAAAAAAACTTCTATAAAAAGGCTTTTCCACGTGTCTGCCGTAGTATACACACGTTAGGGGAATTTTGTTTTTGATGCAAAAAAAAACACAACCCTTTTTCTCCAGCTGTGAAAGTAAAATGGTCGCCTCATAAAATAATCAGGTTTAACTATAAATTAACATAGGGTGTCACGAAATTTACGTTGGAGAGAGCCAGTCGAGTTCTGATTTTTTTAATTCACAGTTGCGGCAAAATAAGATCCTTTGATGTTTTAATACTGAGTCACTACGAGTTCATTTGAACTATATAGACCCCCTCCTCCTATATAAAGTTCCAATGACTGTTCTTGTGACTCTTGTTACTTCGAAGTGTTCAGCGAGAAAAAAAATCTCGTGCAGTACTGAAAAAATGACGGGGCAGATTAATTATAATTGTTCGGTTAATATAAAAAAGAAGATGTGGTGTAATTGCCAATGAGACAACTCTTCACAAGAGACCAAATGACACAGAAATTAACAACTATTATAGGTCACCGTACGGCCTTTAACAATGGGCAAAGCCCCTACCGCAATGTTTTTGTGTGTGCAATAAACAGTACAAAGACGACAAATTTTGTCAACTGTTTTCTGTTCTTTAGTCAGGTTGTTGTCTCTTTAGCACATTCCCAATTTCCATTCTCAAATTTAGTAAACAAAAATTTCCCTCTATGATCTATCCTTATTTTCCATATTTTTTTTACAATAAATACTGACATGACGTATTGTTAACTTCGTATTAAAAATAAGCTGTTTTAGTCCGCCATACCAGGAATAAATAAATGACTGTCTAATCATGTTGAACATTACAGCCATCGGATTTGACTATGTACGTTCAATCAAAAACTTTGATTACCTTTCTTGCTAGCTGAAGCGTAACATCGTTCTTAGGTTTACCTTTACTACCCTAATTTGAGAGTGGACTAATCAATTTATCGTCTTTTGGACTAAACTACTTCAAAATAAGGGTAATAAAGGTAAACCTTATAAGCTAATAACGACTTTACGCTTCAGCTAGCAAGGTTGCTAACAAAAGATTTTGTTTGAACCTGTACATACTCAAGTCCGATTGCTGTAATGTCTGTATTATAAGCTAGTTTAAAAAATGAGGGAAATTTGATGTCACACGCCAAGCTGACAAACTATGGCACTTTATAATGTGATTAAATCTTTTGATCTGTTCTTGTATTTTACAGGTCAGCTTAGAGATCCCTTGCAATTACTGTAAGTATAATATGTGTATGAACAGAGATGTGGTAACGTTATATCATCGTATATGGCAAGCAGTTCTCGTCAAAACTATGTTTAAAACATTTTTCGAAAAATTAACACACTGAGAATTGAAAAAAAAACACAGATTAAAAAACCTGAAAACACACACTAAGAATAAAAACATACACATTGAGATATCAAAAAGACGCACTGAGATTACAAAAATATAAATAACACACAGTGAGCTTTGAAAATTACACACTGAGACTTCAAAAATTACACAATGAGATTTATGTACATGTTGTGTGCAAGTTGTAAAAAGTAAAATAACAAAAAATCCGAATTCCAAGGACAATTCTAAAGAGAAAGTCCTTATTATCACATGGCAAAAACAAGGGGATGGCTCAAACACATCAAACGAATGGAGAGCAACTGTCATATTCCTGACTTGGTACAGGCATTTTATAATGTAAAAAATTGTGGATTAAACCTGTTTTTAAAGTTTTAAATACATACAGATGCATTAGAACTCTCGAGTTTCCTAATAATGTCAATTAAAGATACAGGAGATTTAGGGAAATTCTTCACATCTTTACTAATCGTAACTTAAACAGACCTTGGACTGCTGATGACATAAACTTAATCGAAATAACAATTTGAGCCATGAACTCAGGCTACAAATTAAAAGCGAGTTCTGTCTCCTAGTTGTTTAAGATTGTAATAGATACAGATTAGATATGCAAATTAGATCTGTGCGCAGAAAAAGTGCGCACAAATCTCATTGTGTAATTTTCAATTCTCAGGATGTGTTTTTCAGTTTATTTCATCTCAGTGTTTTTCTTTCTAATTCTCAGTGTGTAAATTTTTCGAAAAATGGTTTAAACATACTGAGTTTTGACGTGAACGGCTTGCAATAAACGTGGCAATTATGGGTATCCCATACCTTGTTTCCATATCAAACGTGGAATATTAGTAAAATTAATTAACATGAAAAATATACATAATTAATTTATCAATATCTAAAATTGGTGAATGTTGCATACTCATTTCTGAGTAATTTACCTTTGAACCATGGTCTCCAATCATTGGAGTTTTTTAACATAAAGTGTCTTGAAACTTTATGTGAGTCACTGAGTGGCTTGATATATATTTCAGTGCAGATATCTAGCTTCTACTTCTTTTAAAAACAGCGACAAAAAGACTCAAGTCAACATCATTGGAGGTTTTATTATGTTATATTTTCCATTTGTAAACTCAGTTAAAATGTCAAAATATATCTATAACTTTTGAAGCTATTGATACATTTTAATTTTGTTTTAATTTATAAAATGGCAAATATAACAAAACAACGCTCTTCGGTCTTCACCTGAGCACTCGTACATATAGAATAAAAGTATATTAGATTCTTGAAAAAATAAGTATGACATTTATAAAATATAGGTGTTTGCAATAATTCATTTGTTTAATATTTTCAGCTAGTCTATTAGACCTTCCTGAAGAATTAGTGATAATGGTACTTAGTTATATTCCTGTGTCGGAGTTACTTTATACAGTCTGTAAAATATGCAGAGGTCTAAAGGATGTTGTGCGAAAAATGCAAAGCTTGTGGACTATTGTAGAATTTGACGATTCCTATACTATAGACATTGCAATGATGGAAATGATCGTGAAAAATAATCAGCTTGTATGTCTCAATCTAAGTAACCAAAATATTACTTTTGGGTCACACAGATTTACCAAATTGATGCTAAAGCTTACTCCTACTATTCAAGAATTGTATGTAGCAGAAACACCGCTAAACAATCTTGCATTTGTAATGTCCTTGCGAAATTTAACCACCCTTGATATAAGTGGGACATCAATAAATGATAACCAAGTAGTAATATTGTCACATGCTTCACAACTGAGACACCTTTATATTTCATTCACTAAGGTTACTGCTGCAACCATTGCAGATTTGTCTCGAAATTTCAAATTTCTTGTCATTTTTGATGCATGCCAAATTTATTTTATGTTTACTGATATTTGTTTGATTGTATCATCATGTGAGCAACTTAGATTTTTACATGTTTCATTCTTTTCACAGTTTGACATAGATCAAGCTGTTCAGTATGTAAATCAACAGCTTTCAATTGAAAGACAATTGAAGCTGACTGTATTTTAAGTTATATATTGTCGCATATATAGGGTATGAACTTTAAGTTTATATATGTACAGTGTATAGACATATTTTGACAACAAATAAGTAAAACTACGCCACTACTCGGTTCAAGTAGAAAAATATGTTTTTTATGACGTTTTTAGACACATATCTTCTTGCACCAGTTGATACAAGTTTATCTTTTAAAACGTATCAACCCTATGTTCTTACTTCAAATCCTAGCATTTAGTGCTGGTCGTTTTGTCCTAAAACTGCAAATACAGATACTTGAATGGTTCAAACAATATTTTTATGTTTACCAAAATACTAAAATCATATGATATGAATCAAATATCATTTTTTGCATTTATATTTTTTTTTAATTGTCGAAGTTCAAATTATTTGAAAATATTTTTATATGGGTATTTATCTGTGGTCACTACGATAAAGATATATATGTGTATAGTGCATATATCTTAAATGTGTTGCATCAAATTTGGAGAGAGGAAATCTCTTATTTTTTAATTTTATTAACAAAAATGCATTGTTTGAAAGAATTCACGGCAATTTTTGAAAGCGTGAAATAAATTATGAAAGTGCTGCTCAGAGTAGGATTGGGAATGATAATCTAAAATTCAGATTTTCAAGATATTGTTTCTCCTTTATTAGTTACAACTGCATTTACTGGTAGTATTAAACTTCAGGGATTTTTTCTATATGTTTGTAAGATGTATGTAGATATGTTTGCTGAATTTGTAAATAAACCAAAAAGGTAACTTCCATGTTCGTTGGCTCATATTTTGTTTTCTGCAAAAAAAGTTGTGAATATGCGAGATCTGCAACATATTCAGAAAATAGTAATGTAGAAGGAACTGATAAATTAACAAGGTCATAACGAAAGTATTTAAGTACGTGCAGTTGCGTCAACAAAAAGTCATCATGAAATGTACAATACAATATGAACCCCTAATTTAAATAGAATGAAAAGTTGAACTTAAAACTGGCTTTATTCTCAATCTGTGACCTCCAACATGCTTGCCTCATTATAAGCATGTTTTAGTTACGATTTTGCTTTTGAAGTATATAACCGTTTACTTTTTTTTTCAGAACATATTATAAAATGGCTGACACTGTAAATCCTTTGCGTTACCCAGGTGACACTGCTTCAACGGATGAGTTAGTTGCTTATTATTTTACTTCTTCATATACGGCTAAAGAAATAGCTGGATTTTTACTTTTCGTTCATAATAAATTTGTTAGTGTTAAGACAGTCTACAGAATGATGAAAAGACTTCGACTGAGAAGATATGGTGCAGAGAGTCCATTGATTAATATCGTTCAAAAGATAATTCAACTGCACAAACAAGGATACTCTAATATTGGATATAGAGCAATGTGGAAAATACTTAATTCTTGCTGTGGCATCAATGCTACTCAGGAAACGGTGAGAATTGCACTGAAAGCTATACATTATGATGGTGTAGTTGCAAGATCTCGACGTCGACTTGTGCGAAGAAGATATTGTAATCTAGGACCAAATTTTTGTATTCACATAGATGGATATGATAAACTCAAACCCTTTGGAATATCAGTGCATGGAGCAATCGATGGCTTTTCTCGAAAAATCATTTGGCTAACTGCAAGTCATACGAATAAAAACCCACGTAATGTTGCGCTTAATTTTGTAGAATTCCTTAGACAATCCAAGCGTGTTCCACGATTGGTTCGGTCAGATGCTGGTACGGAGAACGTTATTATAAGGTCGATACAAATAGCGTTACGTGCAGTTCACAATGATAACATGTCAGGGTACAGAAGTTTTTCTGAGGGGCGATCAACTGGGAATCAAAGGATTGAGATGCTGTGGAGTTTTCTGTGTCCTTACTTCACCACATTCTGGAGAAATATGTTTAAAGACATGATAGATAACGGAGAGCTCAATAACACAAATCCAGTTCATCTAGAGTGTGTACGTTTTTGTTTCCTGCCAGTTATACAACAACATTTAGATATTTTCAAAAATATGTGGAATAGTCATAGAATTCGGTCACAACGTCAAGTTGATCAAAACTATGGCGTCCCGGATGTTATGTACAACCAGCCACTACTTTATGACGCTGTCGACTATTCCTATGACATACCATGTGACGAAAGTATCTTTGATGACATTACTAGGCTCTACACCAAACCAATGCTGCCCAGAGGCTGTTCAGAAGAGTTCTGTCAATTCATCCAGCAAATTACAAATGTGAATCTGGATGATTTCAACGTCGTGGACACACCACAGGAAGCAAAAACACTATTTTGTATGCTTACTTCTGTTCTCCCTTGAGATACGAATCATAAACCTTTACTATTTTGAAAAAAAAGTGTTTATGAAAGCTGTGTTTTGCTAGGTTTTTGATTATTGATTTTAGTTTATTTCTCATCAACATGTGAAAATGTTCGAGATATATATGAATTCATGGGTATCGACTTTTATTATTCTATCAGAAATCAGTTTATTTTGGAAAATTGTTAACCAACCCACATTTCTGTTTTCAATAGTGAAGAATTAAGTAAACTTATATTATCGTTATGAAAATTATTTGTTATTTGCCGCTGTAAGTAAAACAGCAATCAATTTAATAAAGACATATAAATATATAACAAAACAGTTATCGTTATGCCACAGACCGTGATGACGACAGCCTAATACATTCCATAATGTACAAATTGTTATATAATTAAACAATATACTAGGTGTCTAAATCGCTCATTCGATGAATCTCTGTTATTGGGCTGTGAAATTGAGGCCAAGATAAGGTCACACTTTAACGATTTCCGGTAATCTAACTTTACTCATAGGAGCCTGAATCGATAACCTGGTTTTAATAGCTATATATATATATATATATATATATATATAATTTGCAGGAATTGACCGAAAAGCAACAAGAGTGGACACACTTATATTTCTCGCCTGTTCTAATATTCTCATTTTAATTTATGTTGATAATACAAAAAAAATTTTTTTCTTAAAGCATTACTTTAAATTAACATGTAAGTGATAAATGTAATGCATTAAAGTCGAACTAAACCCTTTCACACAGACATGTAGGCTTTACAATCATTCCTAACATCGAATTCCGTTAGCATATTGCTAAAATTTTCTCAGAAACAAACCTCATAGAAAAAAATGAACCATGAAATGATGTCAAGGTAAAATGACACATGCCGGACAGATTGGTACACCCTACAATTATTAAATACGCCATACATAGTTTGACTATCCTAAAGTATCTGAAAAACAGACCAATTCAAAGAAATCCAACATTGGCATATGAACCATGAACGTAAGGTAAAAGTTCGACGAAACAAAAATATTAATTTTAAATTACCCATTTAGGTTGCAAAATCCCGGCAATTTTCCCAGGAGTAACGAGAGTTATTGCCTGTTTTATATATACTAACAGCATTACATTTTTATCCTATTAAGTATGCAAAAACAGCGTTAAAAATACACAATTCCAATACTTGAAATTCAGCTGATTGGTTGATCTGTCGTGATCCCAAAGATTCACAAAGATACATATAAATACATTTCCTCCGCTGAAATGTAACTCCTCAGTGAAGCTATTGTAAAGGTAATATATTAATGTTGACGTAATCTTCAATATCAAATGACGCTGAAACTGTATACCAAGAGAAGAGAAGACAATGAAATGGTTAAAAAAAACATGAATGAGACTTCGTAGACTTGAACCATTGTGCACCTCTTATTGGATCTGCTTATCCTTCCGGAGCACCTGAGATCACCCCCAGTTTTTGGTGGGGTTCGTGTGTCTCAATCTTTATTTTTCTATGTTGTGTTAAGTGTTGTTTGTCTGTTTGTCTGTGTCTGTTTCTTTTTTAACCATGGCTTTGTCAGTTTTTTTTTTTTTTAATTAATTATGAGATTCAACGTCCCTTTGGTATCTTTTGCCACTCTTTTTCTTATTTCGTTTTAGTTCAATATAATTTTTGGGATTTCTATTTAAAAAAACATGTACTTTGCCATTGCCTAAAAATGAGGGTACCAATGTTGTATCCGCAACTTCTCCTGAACCACTTAATATTATTTGATAAAACTTTCTCAGATTCTTCATGATGTAATGCTATTGAGCACCTCCTATTTTGTTTTTGCTCAAAATAATTTTTGGGTTTTCCCCTGCAAAACCATAGACTTTTCAATTGTCCAAAAAACAATCAATACCCAGGGATTCTTACATAAGGTGTAATTAAGAGTAAAATTCAAATCGGAAAGTCCCTAATCAAATAGCAAAATAATAAGCTAAAACACATTAAATGAATGGATACCACCTGTCATATTCCTGAATTGGTACAGGCATTTTCTTATGTAGAAAATGGTGTGAACTAAACCTGGTTTTATAGCTTGCTTAACCTCCCACTTGTATGACAGTCGCATGAAATTACATTATATTGATAACGATGTGTGATCAAAACAAACAGAGATAAAAGAAAAAAATGTCCAAAATAGGGGTACAGCAGTCATTATTGTGTTATAATCTTAATCACTATAAAAACAAACAACTATGTCATCAAAGAAGCGGGAAAAGACATACAGACACAGCACACCAGCAAAAAAGACAAGCATACAAATTTCACCAAAGCACAACAACACTATATGACGGGATGTATAAGTACCGAGCCACGTCAAATGGCCATTATCAAAAATTAACTAAACAGTGAAGGTAACAATACACAGTTAGAAGATTAGTTTCGCATTTTGGCCATGTGTAAGCATAAAAGATTTTGTACAATAAAATTGAATTTAGATAGTTGAAGAATAATATAGCCTTCCAATATAAAAAAGAATATATGGTGTAATTGCCAATGAGACAACTCTTCACAAGAGACCAAATGACACAGAAATTAACAACTATTTGTCACCGTACGGCCTTCAACAATGAGCAAATCCCATACATCATAGTCAGCTATAAACGGTCCTGGAATGACAAATGTAAAAAATTCAAACGAGAAAACTAACGACCTACAAATAAATGTACAAGAAACATATATGTAACACAGCAACCAACGACAACCACTGAATTACAGGCTCCTGACTTAAGACAGGAACATACATACATAATGTGGCGGCGTTAAATATGTTAGCGGGATCCAAACCCTCTCCCGAACCTGGGACAGTGGTGTAACAGTACAAATAAAAATCAGTTGACAAAGGCTTAACTCGTCAGATGGATACACATAGAAAAAACAAAAAAAGAGTGATAGTGGCTGGGCACTTATACATCCCAAAAACAAAAAGGCCATTAGTAAAGATCTGAGAGTACTCACAGTAACTGACAGTAGGTTTATATGTCTAGAATGTTTTAGCATGTTTTATATGCTATTTTGATTTTCACATCCGTACCGCCCATAGGTCCGGAAATTACTGTAGTATTTTTCAACAAAAATTTGACCCTCGATCTTTTCAATTCAATTTTATGTAAAAACGGGGAAAAAGGTATAGTTTTTTTTTACACGTCTATAAATAAATGTCTATAGTTTCAGGAAAGGTATCACTAAATAATGGATTGAAATTCAACTTTGAACCACACTTTGGAGACTTTTTCATCCCCTTTTTGCAATATTTTGTATTAAATAGATGTAGATTGTTGCCATAGTATCACCAAAAAGAGATTACATTTCACCATTATAACTATGCATAAGAATAATAGTTACGCTAGGTCATCCAACAGAAACGGTTGAAAATGTATATCTAAGCGAAAAAAGTACATTATTTCACGAACGTTACATATAGTTGATACAGGGTAAACAGAATAAAAGTGATCTTTTTGCAATATTCGTGCATAAAACATTTTAAAAAACATTGTTATCATTGTTTCAAACTGCAAAGAAAAAAATGTAAAAATTAGAAAACTTTGAAATCTGCTATCCGCTTACAATTGCATTGGGTTACATCTGGTCACCTTATACACATATATATATATATATATAAACAAGTCTAAATTGAAAACAACGTTCAAACCTATGATTGCGTTGGATAAAAACCGCAATTTTTATACGTGTGCATGTAAAACAATTTCTTGGTAGAGGGGTCTAAATACAGCACAAACAACATTTTCCAAAAGACCAAAAAAGTGAGAAAGAATATTTTAACAAAACGCATTTGACTAGCAGGTCGAACAACTGATATTCTTAAACTCTGCTGACTGCCATTGGCGATTTCCAAATAAACGGATCACCAGGTGTTACAAAATGAATCTTATTATTAATTTATTATCACACAGAAAACAACAAACTTGCGGAAAAGATGGTATACCGCAAACATAAGGTGCAAAAATTTGTACACCATATCCGGATTTCGACAATTGATGTCTCTTCAGTGATGTTAGGAATCGAAACGGTATTTGGAAGGCCATAAAACTTACCTCAATTTAGGATAGACTCTTGAATTTTGAAAGAGTCAAAATAGGATGAACGGATCATATAAACCCGAAGGCAAATATAATACAAGCCCAAACGAAAAAATATAAACAAGTCTAAATTGAAAACAACGTTCAAACCTATTTATATATATATATACTTTGGTAATCTGTGGTCACCTTACACATATATAGACTTTAGTTAAATCTGGTCATCTAACACAGCTATAGTTTGGGGATACCTCTCGTCAAATTATACAGATATATACCTGGGTTATCTCTAATCACCGTACACAGATATACTCATGGTAACATCTGGTCACCTTACACTGATAAAAGACATGGGTTACGTTTGGTCACCTTACACAGATAAACACATGATAACACCTCACAGAGATATAGTCTTGGGTTACCTCTGTTTACTGCACACAGATATAGACATGGGTAACATCTGGTCACCTTACAGTAATATAGACTTGGGTTATCTCTGTAACCTTACACATAGATAGTCCTGGGTTATCTCTGGTCACAAAACACATATATAGTCTTGCTTTACCTCTGGTCACCTTACAAATATACAAAGTCTTGGGTTACCTCTTGTCACCGTACACATATATAGACTTGGGTTATCTCTTGTCACCATACACATATATCAGTCTTAGATGACCTGTGGTCATCTTACACATATATAGACTTGGGTTACCTCTGGTTACAGATATAAGTCTTGAGTGACCTTTGCTCACCGTACACATATATCAGTCTTTGGTGACCTGTGGTCACCTAACACAAATATAGTCTTGGGTTACCTCTGGTCAGCGTACCAAGATGACCAGAGGTCACTCAGTTTATATATGTGTAAGGTACATATGAACGGTGACTAGACGTTACCTAGTATTTATCTGTGTCTGTATCGAGATCTATGTAAGGTGACCATAGGCAACCCCATTCTATATCAGTGTACGGTGACCAGATGTAACCAGTCTATATACATGTAAGGTTGCGATAGGTAACTTATGTCAATATCTCTGTAATGTGACCGGATACACCTCAAGTCTATATCTAGAAATGTGTAAGGTGGCCAGAGGTAACCAAGGGTGTGTTTGGATATACACCTGAGGCGGCCTATGGCCTTTATGGGTGTGTTTGGATATACACCTGAGGCGGCCTATGGTTACCAATAAGTACCTTTAGTTTGATATTTTATACACAAAATATCAAACCATAGGTACCTATGGGTAACCATAGGCCGCCTCAGGTGTATATCCAAACACACCCTGTGTATAAAATATCCAACCATAGGTACCTATGGGTAACCATAGGCCGCCTCAGGCGTATATCCAAACACACCCCAAGTCTATATATATGTAAGGTGACCAGAGGTAACCACAGTCTATATCTATGAACGATATTTAAATCTGTGGGTGTGTTTGGATATACGCCTGAGGCGGCCTATGGTTACCCATTGGTACCTATGGTTTGATATTTTATACACAAAATATCAAACCATAGGTATATATGGGTAACCATAGGCCGCCTCAGGTTTATATCCAAACACACCCTGTGTAAGGTGACCAGAGGTCACCCAAGTCTAAATAAGTGTAAGGTGACCAGAAGTAATCCTTCTATATATATGTTAGATGACCATTGGTCACCCAAATCTATATACAAATAAGGAGACCACAAGTAATCAAGGTCTATATCGGTGTAATGTGACCAGATTGAATCCAAGTCTATACTTGTGTCTTTATCTAGATACGTGTTAGGTGACAAGAGGTAACCAGGTCTTTATATGTGTATGTTGACCAGAGGTAACCAAGTCTATATATGTGTAAGGTGACCAGAGGTTACCACAGTCTATTTCTATGAACCGTGACCAGAGGTTAACCTAGTATATATCTGATTCTTTAACTAGATCTGTGTAAGGTGACCAGAGGTGACCAAAGTCTATACTTGTGTTAGGTGACCAGAGGTAACCCAAGTCTATACTTGTGTAAGGTTACCTGATGTAACCATAGTCGATATACATGTAAGGTGACCAGGGCTAACTAAGTATATATATGTTAAAGGTGATCAGAGGTAGCCCTTGTATATATCTGATTCTATATCTAGATCTGTGTAAGGTGACCAGAGTTAATCCAAGTCTATACTTGTGTTAGGTGTAAATATAGTCTAATCTGTGTAAGGTGACCAGAGGTACCCAGTCTATATATATATGTTAGGTGACCAGAGGTAACCCCAGTTTATATCCATAAACGGTGACCAGAGGTAACCCTAGTGTATATCTGTGTCTATATCTAGATCTGTGTAAGGTGATCATAGGCAACCCCATTCTATATCAGTGGGTGTGTTTGGATATACGCCTGAGGCGGCCTATGGTTACCCATAGGTACCTATGGTTTGATATTTTATACACAAAATATCAAACCATAGGTACCTATGGGTAACCATAGGCCGCCTCAGGTTTATATCCAAACACACCCAGTGTAAGGTTACCAGATGTAACCCGTCTATATATGTGTTAGGTGACCAGAGGTCAACCAAGTCGATATACATGAAAGGTTACCACATGGAAACTAATGTCTATATCTGGGTAATGTGGCCGGATACACCACAAGTCTATATCTAAAACTGTGTAAGGTGACCAAAGACAACCCCCCAGTCTATTTCTGTTTCAGTGAGAGACCAATAGATTTTTAGGTGGCGGTAGGTTCGGATGAAATTTGAAAAAAGTCGGGACATGATTTTTGAGTTAAAAAAAGGCAGGATGAGCAACTAAGTAAAAAAGGTTTAACTTATTAAAAAGGCAGGACCATTATAGTTTAAATAAAAAAGGCAGGACAAGAAGAAAAGAAGATAGCAACTAAACAAATGCAGGACAAAATGTTTCATCCTAGCACACCCAAACCCACCCCACGGCCCCACCGCCCTGAAAATCAAATGGTAGCTTCCCAAGGTGACAAAAGGAAACCCAAGTTTATATCTGTGTAAGGTGACCACAGGTAACCTAAGTATATATCTGTATTGAGTAACCAGGGTTTATCTTATTTTATATATGTATCACTTAACCAGATTTTGATAAGATGTTTTGATATAAGACCAGACATAACAATATATCGTCTGTTTCTGTGTCAGATGCCCAGATGTTGCCAGTCCCCCCTTTATTGTTAAGTTAAATGGTTGTTTTAAAATAATTTGCTGTTTATATGATGAAATTAAAGAAAATAAATATATAGCTGTGTAAGGTGGCCAGAGGTAACCATAGTCTGTATGTGTTAGTTGACGCTTTGTAATCAATACTTTGAAACATCATTTGGTTATACCTTTCTCGTATGATAAAATGGTTATCGTTTAAAGGGATATACAGACATTGACTGGTTATCTGTTATCTCCAAACACCGATTATTTTTTACATTGCCCTTGCTAATACACCGATATTGACATCGGTTACCTCTGGTCACCTTACGGCAGAATTCTATTTTTAGAACCTTAATATTACTACGCAAATAGCACTTTTTCAGAGGTGACCTGTGGGCACCTTTCAGCGTAACTATTATACACGTGTATAACTATTGGAAATCTATGGACGATGCTCTTTCCATAAATATACTTAACGATTGAATGCTTCTATTTGTAAATGCATTGGATTGTAAAATGCGTATATTTTGTATGAAGCACGCTTCCTTCTATAAAAATGTGCGCACGGTCAACGCTTTTACAACTCTATAGAACTACTAAAAAAAGCATTCAATACTTCTTATTACATTTTTTTTGCTCGGATCATGAAAGTACAATTTCTATCAGGTTCTTTCTTTTATTTATCTGTGCACTTTATTGTGGAAGCCAATAGCCTACATAAACATTCATGTGGAAGGTCATGACATCATGAATGTTACATTTCATTTTGAAATGAAGGTTAATTTCAGAATAATTATAAAAAAAGAAGATTTTGGTGTAATTTCCAATGAGACAACTCTTCACAAGAGACCAAATGACACAGAAATTAACAACTATAGGTCACCGTACGGCCTTCAACCATGAGCAAGCCCATACCGCATAGCCGCTGTCAGCTATAAAAACACGAGATTGCTGTTTGCTGATCAAATTAACGTATTATAATGAAATACTAGAACACACCCGCGACTTCGCGGGCATTCTATCACATGAATAATTTTAGCGCATATCTGTGTATTATGAACATTCATATTACTATAAATATAAAGTGTATTTGCTTTTTACTTTCAATTCTCAGTTTACTAATCGATCTACGGCGGTCATTGATACATTTCACAAACCCTGTCTATTTAATTAACTCTGTGACCGCCGTGGAAATGATATCAGATAGAAAATACACTTTATTCGTAGTATATACATGTATGTTCAAAGTATACTCCCTGGAGGTAACCGTAGCCAGTGCCTATTCCATAACGGTCAACCATCTCGTGATGGCGTCCGTAAAACTTACGAAGAGATGACCTCAACTTCACCACTTGGAACCCTTGATTTAATAGTTTCCTTGTTAGCAGCAACCCTCTATCAAGAAAATCATGATAGGAAACACCAGCCCTGGACTAGCGTATCAACTGGGAGATATATACTCCGTACGCAGGTGCTGCTGGAATGTTGCTACATAGAAATGGAAAGTTCACAATTGGAAAGCTGAAATCATCTCTTTTATCGTAAAGTTTTGTTTTCAACCGACCCTCATTGTTAATTTCTAGATGTAAGTCAAGATATGAGGCAGACTTTACTGTATCTGTTGTATCCTTTATCTCAAGTTCAATGGGATAGATGCGTCCAACATAGTCACCAAATTTTGAATTATTTAGTGAGAGAACATCATCTATATAGCGGAAAGTAAAGTTGAAGGATACAGCTAACTTCTTTTCTTTCTTCTTAATGTGCGGCTGCATGACTATAAGGCGATGTGTGACATCTTTAAATGACCTTTGTGTAACCTTAACCTTCTACATCATGGTCAAATAATAACCTCTTAATAAAGTAATATATAGAGACGTTATGTTTTAGTCATCTAAATAAGTGTTCTCTAGTTGTAGTAAATATTTATCACTTCCTGAAAGTTGACGTTTACGGATTAATAACTCCTACAAGGGTTATCATAGAACCGGGCCCAAATAAAGATTGTAAAGCTTAAAAAGAAAGGTCTCCTCAATTTTCCTTTATATGCAATTGTTTGAGATTTTTGCAAATAACTCGAGTTTCCCACCTATTTTGGGGAAAATAAGGATCTCAGAATTTACTGTTTGTCACTTGCTTAACCACAATATTTTCAATATTTTCTCAGAATCTTTTATAAAGAAAATACCATACCCCTGTCCCCCCCTTAAAGTAAGATGGTCGGTCTTTTAATACATTGTTACTTGGATGGTGAATTGTCTCAATGGCACTCATACCACATCTTCTTTTTATGAAAAAAGGTCAAGGATTAATGACACATGTCAGACTGATGTGAACTAGTGGAGCATCTGTATACCAAATATTAAAGACCATGCCTCATACTTCACGAGATATGGACCTTAGCAATAAAATTAGATGCAACAGTTATACCACCATCGTCAGTAAAACAGTCCTATGTATTGTAGGCGAGACATAAACCATTGTACTATCAACTGAATGGGGACTTTAGTTTAATTCAGTATTAATACCCTGTCAAGTGAAAGAAATACATACATATTAAATAAAATTACACAAATAATATCTTTATTATCGTGGTCTCAAAACAATAAAATAAATGACAATTTCTCCTTGCACTAAGGGGAGTTTTTCTTTTAAAAACTCAAAAAAATCAGTATTAATACCCTGTCAAGTGAAAGAAATACATACATATTAAATAAAATTACACAAATAATATCTTTATTATCGTGGTCTCAAAACAATAAAATAAATGACAATTTCTCCTTGCACTAAGGGGAGTTTTTCTTTTAAAAACTCAAAAAAGTCAAAGCATTAACAGAGAACAATATAAAATATTGCAAAAATGTCTTTCAATACATGAATAAACTTCTAATTTAAAAAAGAAACCAGAAATGATCCCCTAAACATTTTAAAACATTTTTTCATTCAGAGACTGCTTGAGGAGCAATAACATTAACTTACAAATAGAAACTTGACATGAATATTGGTAGATATCAAAACCTAGTGTACAATTGTTTTAGATTTTAATCTTATATATACCAACTGTCAATCTAATCCTGGATTTGTACCAAACTTGGAAAGAAGCTTATGTCCATGAAACTTTGGTGAATTGTTAAAGTCTATTGATGTAAGCTCCCTTTGTGTTTTTTTTAATTTCATATTATGTGTTTTGGATTAATGGGACTTTATCGGACTATAGCTCAAATTCCTTTTAACCTTATATTTCCTCACATTATAATAACACAACATTAGGAATTACAGAAGAAAGCTCCCTTTTGATTTAGAAAAAGCAATTGCCGTGTTGTTTCAGAGTAATTAGAATTTTTAACAATTTGAATTCAGGCAATTTTCCCCATTTTTCACACTTTCTGTAGTGTTTCTAAATTTCCTGATTTCCTTGAAACTTTACATTACTGTTGGGATTGATATAATGAAGCTCCCTTTTGATTTTTTATTATTTATTTGTTGTTCTGGAGTTACAGGACTTAAACAATGTGAATTAAAGGAAATTATTAATGCTGTCTTTTCCAATTTCTATATGCGCAATACAGGTGTATCATGCACTCTAGGCACAGCTGTTTATTTTATTTACCTTATCATATGTAGTTATACACAAAAATAACATGTGTTTCTGTATTCTGTTTTGGTAATAGAAGATACATTTTGGTTGAATGCATTAGAAATGAACAGATAAGGGGAAATAACTCTGTAATTTCAACTTATTTGCTGTCCTTCTAACCAATTTTATAACTTATTTAATTATTATTACCAGACACTTCCAAACAAAAGACTTAACATTTCTAACTCAGGAGGTTATTTACTATAAAATAGTATACTTTTTTTTCATCATGTTTCAATTTTTGAATTATTTGCCTGATTCTTCATAGACTGGCACTTAACATCATTTTTAATCTTATTTTAACAGGTAACCATGCAACTACCTAATACGGCGAGAAAATGTATCATATGTGCTGATCGGGAAATTGATGCCGTCATACAGCCATGTTTCCACAGCCTGTGTCTGGTATGTGGACTACAGATACAAGAACATGGCAGGAAATGCCCAATATGCAGAGGCAACATTGAAAATGTCCGCTCAATATTTTATTGTTAAATTCTAGATATTGGACACAAAACAATGTTTTTGAGAAATAATAATATGTAGTTTAAAGAGACCGGTCAAATTTCTCAAGGCATGGGACCGGTGCAAATTAGCATGGGACATGGACTTTTTAAAAGCAAAATTTCAATGGGACCAAGATTTTTTTCATCTAAGATCTGCATGGGACATTGACTTTTCTTTTATTAAATCAAATTAAAAAAAGTTCTGACTGTAAACTATGTATAATCGACTGCACAGCCACAAGGTTAAGGATAGTTCCACATATTTCTTTGCAAGGAAATGATAATCATGAAAACTCTCCCAATAAAATTCCTGTCTGGTTGAATTTTCAGTTTGCACAAAATTCAGATAGTAATTTTTTTTTAATTTTATAACTTTTTCAAATCAGTTTGGAATTCCATTTAACTTGACAGCTATAATCCCAATTATATACTGTCAAAGTAATTTGGTATTTGGTTTATTGCTGTCAAATCTATTATCATGTTTTAAGAAATAGTAAAAAAAACTTCAATTTTCAGTTCGGATTAAATACAGATGGTCACCTTTAAAAATATCCACAACTTTGTCAAATCAACTTTAATTGTCATAAAACTTGCCTTTTTTCTATATTATATACTGTTCTTACAAATTACAAAGTTATTTGGAATTTGGTTTATTGCTGTCAAACCTATAATGTTTTAAGAAATAGGTAAAAAAAAGCTATAATTTTCAGTTCGGATTAAATACAGATGGTCACCTTTAAAAATTTCCATAACTATTTCAAATCAACACTGATCGTCTTAAAACTTGATACTGTTCTTACAAATTACAAAGTTATTTGCTTACATACTGTCAAATCTACAATATTGTAATAAATAGTTAAAAAAGCAAAAATATTAACTTAAAGTACCAACTAAATATAGATGTCACCTTTAAATATTTTTATAACTTTTTTAAATCAACTTTGATTTTCAACACGCTTTACAGTTATTTTTTTTTATATGCTGTTCTTACAATTTACAAAGTTATTTAATATTTGGTTAACTTAATTACTGTCAAACCTATAATGCTTTAATAAATAGTTAAAAAAGCTAAAAAAAAGTACTGACTAAACACAAATGGTCACCTTTAAAAAATTCCATAACTTTCTCAAATTAAATTTGACTTTCATAAAATTTGATTGTTATCTTAATTATATACTGTTCTTACAAATTATAAAGTTATTTAGTATTTGGTTAATTACTGTCAAAACTATAAGGCTTTAATAAATAGCTAAAAAAGCTTAAATTTTCATTACAGACTAAATACAGATGGTCACCTTTAAAAAATCAATAACTTTGTCAAATCAACTTTGATTTTCATTAAACTTGAAAGTTATCTTTATCATATACTGTTCTTACAAGTAACAAAGTTATTTAATATTTGTTTAATTACTGTCAAACCTATAATGTTTTAATAAATAGTTAAAAATCTAAAACAAAATTAGTATGGACTAAATACAGATGGTCACCTGTAAAAAAATCCATAACTTTGTCAAATCAACTTTGATTTTCATAAACTTGATTATTATCTTAATTATATACTGTTCTTACAAATAACAAAGTTATTTAGTATTTTGTCAAATACTGTCAAACCTATAAGGTTTTAATAAATGGTTAAGAAAAGCAACAATTTTCAATACAGACTAAATACAGATGGTCACCTTAAAGAGTTTCTATAACTTTTTCAAATAAAACTTGACATCAATGTTTTAATTGATAGATTACAAAAAAGCTACAGTTTTCAGTTCAGACTTTATAATTCAGATTGTTACCTTTAAAAATTTCTATAACTTTTTAAAATTAACTTGGAGTTTCATTAATCCTTACAAAATATGAAGTTACTTAACCTGTTAAACATGGCTGTCTTAAACAATTTTGCAACACATTTTAACAGCACTGTCATCACATCACATGTCAGTTTTATTTGAATGATGTATGCTGTCTGGAGCAAAAGACATCTTTGATATACTTTATGAATTAACATGGGACACCAAGTTTTTTTGTTGCAAAAAAGAATGGGACATCAACATTTTTTCATCTGTATAACCATGGGACTCTATATATTCTTGAATGGGTGAATAAAACAAATCAAATGAAATATAGTGGGAGTCCCCTGGGATCATCCCCACCCCTTCCTGTTTGAGAACTTGTAAACGGTAGAGATCCCCACCCCTAAACCATATATATTCTTGTATGGGACAATAAATCAAATCAAATGATATATAGGGGGAGTCTCCAGGGTCACCCCCCCCTTTTTTTAAAAAGTCAAGATCTCCACAAAACTTTTTATAGAAAACACAATCATTTCAAATTTTCATTGTCATCAAATCCTTTATTAGCAAGTGAGTGCGGACAGCTGCAATGGCAAAAATTACAGGGGTAGTACCACAGGGTTTATAATTACAGGGTCTTTGTTTGGGAGACTTGTAACAGCATCCTGTTACAATTATGTATTTTTGATAGTGTTATTGTGTCCTTTGCTGCAAAATCAGGGTCAACACATATTAAGGGATTGCTATTTGTTGTTGTCACACTATATTATATATTAACCTTAAATTCTCCTAAAACACATGGAAATATTTTTGTATATCAGCTCATAGACATAATTTTGTCATCATAGTGATCTGGATGTCATCAACATTTATAATGATTTACTCCTTTTAAAAGGAATTTAGATTATAAATAAGCAATGACTGTTATATTTTTTCCATCTATTCGAAATAACCTAAAAAATGTGGTGCACACTTTTAAATAACCCGCTACATGGATTATTCAGTGTGCACAACTTTTTTGATATTATATCTTCATAGACAGAAAAAATATTGCAGTCATTCAATGCATTTTTGTTAATAAAATTAAAAAATAAGAGATTTCCTCTCTCCAAATTTGATGCAACACATTTAAGATATATGCACTATACACATATATATCTTTATCGTAGTGACCACAGATAAATACCCATATAAAAATATTTTCAAATAATTTGAACTTCGACAATTAAAAAAAAATATAAATGCAAAAAATGATATTTGATTCATATCATATGATTTTAGTATTTTGGTAAACATAAAAATATTGTTTGAACCATTCAAGTATCTGTATTTGCAGTTTTAGGACAAAACGACCAGCACTAAATGCTAGGATTTGAAGTAAGAACATAGGGTTGATACGTTTTAAAAGATAAACTTGTATCAACTGGTGCAAGAAGATATGTGTCTAAAAACGTCATAAAAAACATATTTTTCTACTTGAACCGAGTAGTGGCGTAGTTTTACTTATTTGTTGTCAAAATATGTCTATACACTGTACATATATAAACTTAAAGTTCATACCCTATATATGCGACAATATATAACTTAAAATAC